>NW_009923153.1:40308-101988 GCF_000696875.1 Nestor notabilis
GGTCTAGGTGTATTTCAGAGATGCTTTTCATTGCTTAGCTGTTTAAATTTACCTCTGAGCAAAGAGAGAGCTAGGGTTTGATTAGATTACACGGAATTAAGTACCAGGTGCTGCCTGAGGTGCTCCATGGCTCATGGAAGCAGCCCCAAGAGGGATCAGGTTTCTCATAGGCTTGGCCTCATACATGCAAACCTCACACAGATGTCTCCAGTGCTCCTCAGACAGCATTACTTATGAATGGGCAACTGATTTATGGTCTCGCAAATGCACTTACTGAAGCTTAAAGAGTGACCTAGCTCTCTAAATTAAGTCTTTGTTTAGGATGCACTAAACAGCTGTCCAGATCTCAGTGACTGCATTTGCTTGGCTTTAAAAAGAGCCTAGATATCCAGTTGTTACTACCACCTACATTAGAAGTCTGATACTGAAGCTGAATACTCTTTTTACACTTTTTTCATAAACAGAGACACAAGGATTGTCACAGCTTTTCTTTATTTCTTAATTTTTATACAAACCTTCATAACTAGCTATTAATTTTATCTCACTTCTAAACAAAAATTTGTCTACCCTGTGTCCTTTTTTTCAGTTTAAGATTCTTCTGCCTTTTGCTTTGTGTTTTTGCCATATTCTTATCACCTCCTTCTGTTACGTTATTGTGTGTTTTAAATTTATTTCTGAATGACTATATAAACCCAGACCGATGGGAAAAAATAGGAGTGAATTAACATCAACATAGGTGTAGTAACAAAAAAATCTTTTTGTTCATAGTGTTCATATTTTCTTGACAATGCTTCTATTCAAGATTAATTTTTTCAGAGTCCCAAGACAGATGTTGGTTTTTTCCCTAATAAAGCTACAATAGACATGATCAAGTAATTGACAACATTATGCCATCTTGGAGATAAGATTAGGATGGACAGCAGTTTTTTAAAGACACCACCTAACTCTTGAGTGCATTATTTCTTAATGCAATTGAAAGATTATGTTTTTTTCCTTTCTTCCCCTATAAGGGAATTTGCAAGGAGTTAACTGAGAGCATAATCAGATAGCCATCTTTTTTCCATTTAAAATAAACCTTTTTTTAAACCACAGGAGCTTAATATAATTTTCTGACATCTCATAAATTCTTACTGGGTTTTTTTTCTCTTCTTTGTTGTTGACCCTCTTGCATCTATATTGAGGGTAAAAGGATTGTCACTTGAAATAATTTGAAATTATCATAGACTTTCAGACAGGAAACTTCAAAATGCAAGTTGGGAACATAGTGTTGCCATATCAAGGTAAGATATGGTATGCAGTCTACTGTGGCACACTAAATTGCTCTGCAATGAAGCTACAAATTGTGTTATATGAGATTTTTTTCCCATTCTGCTCCCTGTTTAGTTAAAGCAAAAAGAGATCTTTTATTTATACACATGCACACGATTTATGTATAAAATATATAGTGTAAAACCAGTTTTTGATCTTTTCATTTTCATCAAGAATGAAATCCCCTCTCTTCTGATATCCATTATAAAAATCTGTTTCATCATCTGATATTCTCTTAAATATAAAAAAGTGAAGTGCATAGACAAAAACATCAAACTTGCACCAAGATTTTTTTTTAAGACCTAATATGTATCTCAGTTTTCACGTGTCTGGACTGAAGTTAAGTAGGTTTTGTGGAAGTACTGGTCATCCCATGCTATAAACCACCTTGGAACAGAAATAAATTACGGTGGTGTGGGATGATACCGGTCTTTTAAAATGGGATATTTTAGATTAAATATCCAGCTTTTGGCATACTTGGTAGATTGGGAAAGTGAAATGTCTGTCTTTATCACAAGTTTTAAGTACAGGAGCTGGCTGACCAACATCTCCAGATGCACGTTCACCACTTGAACAATTTCAGGTAACGTCAGAGTTTTCAAGCTCAGCTGTATTAACTGTCAACTTCTAAGAGGGTGAAACTGAAGCTACATCATCAACAAGCTGATATTCATATCACCGTGCTTTATTTTTCCATAATACAATTACTCTCATTATGTTTAATTCTAATTTAGGTTATTTTGGTTTGGTTTCTGGTGAATTGATATTGGAATGCTTCAAGTAAGATCCACTATTTTCTCTGTAATACAAAGCATTTCTGTAATGTGAGGTTATGAAGAAAGTGGATACCAGGTTTTGTGCATTTAATAAAAATAGATATGAAAACAAGTATGTTTATATGAGCAAATGCCAACAGGAAAATATTAAACCATAGAATCAGAATGGTTTGGGTTGGAAGGTACCTTCAAAATCATCTAGTTCCAACCCTCCTGCCTTGGGCACTAGTTCAGGGTGCTCAAAGCCCCATCCGACCTGGTCTTTAACACTTCCAGGGATGAGGCATCCACAACTTCTCTGGGCACCCTTTTCCAATGGCACAAACCTAATTAAAAACATCTAAAAGAGTTTTTTAAAAAAGACACTTGTCTAATGAATTAGTAAAATAATGTGGCGTTGCACAGCGCTGTTGAGTTATACTAATACACAGTAAATCAATTTCACAGGAAAAAGTAACACTTTTAATGGTGAATCATTTTGTTTCATCTCCTAGCTCTTCGTTCTGTTATGAATTGAAAACATTGATATTAAGCTATTCTTATTTCAGTTTGTTACGAATAAAATGTTTGTTTTTCAAGCATAAATTCTGCATATAATGCTGAACAACAGAGGCTCCATTAACATACTTTTAAAGGTCTAGATTATTCACTCGTGAATGGTGCTGTCACTAATATCCTGCATGGGTATATCTTAATTCCAGGTATTTAATTAATTATTTAGATCTAACATCATTTGTATTTCAGAATAACATGCAATGTATTAAGAATGTTACTTATCACTGTATTTCTTTTCCCTAGTGTCTTTTTTTTTTTTAACATTAAAGCATATTAGAAATTAATCCTGAGAACATTAGTTATAGATATGCTTGGAAATGGAATGTAGGCACGGAGTTTATTTAAGAATAGGTCTACCCATACAGTAACTTTCATAAACAATCTCAGCTTAATTTTTCAAAGTTATTTATATAAACTAAAAAAAAGAAAAAAAAATCTGTTCACATAAAAATCACAGAAATTCTGAAGCCAGTTATTACTTTTCACATATTTAAAAAAAATAGCACACATAATTAATTTTCCATCATGTCTTTTAAAAGTCATTCTTTAAGTAAGTGCTCTGAAATGGTACTTTTTTAAAAAGCCTGTAGGAAAGTTCCATTTCTTTTGTATTTGAAAATATAATTCATAACCTGGTAAGAAATGTCTACAGAGTCTCCATGCCTTGAAGGCTTATATGATGTTTCCAGAGATTTCTTCGTAAATGACTTTTTACGCATAATATGAGTTCTGAAATGGGTTATGGTCCTAATTTAAAAATGTAACGAACATTACAATATATCAGCATTTTTAAATTGGGAAAGGATGGAAAACAAAATACTGAAATTGCCATATGCCTATCCTAGCAAAATTCAATGAAATTTATGAGGTTTAGAATTTATAGAAAAACATTTATTAACTACATTTTTTCAGTATGTAGACTTTTTATTGTGGAAGCCACTTGCAAAAAGGTAGGGACCTACTCCCTCTTCATTTTTCATATCCTTCTTAATTTTCTGTAAAAGAAGTAAAAACATTTCTATAGGTATCCCATACAATTAATGGGGATTGAGGAAGAATTCTGTGTAATGATTCAATCTATCTAAGGTGTGTTCTGCTCTCCTTCGATATCTAAAGGAGTCATAACTTTTTAACCTCTCTTAAGAATCAAATTTCATTACTTGAATCTGGTCACCTGTGCACAGTTAATTTACAACTTTCTTTTTCACAAAAATTAAATTTTAATAAACTATTTTAAATAGTAAATTGGCTTCCTTGTGGGAAAAGTACCTATCAGACAGCTTTATACCTGAAGCAGTCTTCTAGATATTCCATAAATTTTATGTAAGGGACAGTTGCTGACTTTTCTGATTAGGCTTCTATTAGAAAGTAACAAACCCACCTATGTACTTCATCTACTTTATTCTCACCGCAATAATAAAATCTGAGAAGTGTACATGGACAGCTAGTTTCAACACCACTCATGACTGAGAAACAGCCTATGACTATACTTGTGTCTGAAGCAGTACTGTAAAAATTCCCCCAAAATCTCTAATGTTACTATTTACCCAATTACATCTGACCCATCTAAAGCCCTTCTCAAAAGTATAGTGCCTTTGAGAGACCCCTGACTATTTCAGTTAAAGAAACTGATGATATCTGCAAAACAAACCATGTCTTGTCATTGCTGGTTGCCCTTGACAGCTGGCCTTGTTATGGTTTCTAGTTTGGCTTTTATCTTCCAGATGTTGTGCTGTTTTCATTGTTTGGCTGAGCATTTAAAACTGTTAAAAAGCAAGTTTAACTCTTCTTGTTTAAGTATGTCTCCATCAGAACTGGTCTAGAAGGGAAACTGAAAATAAATATTCCATTGAAATCCACCTGCAATTTTCCCATCTAAATTTAGACACCTTAGACACAGGGGCATTCATAAAGCAAGATCTAACCATCCTATGCTCATTCTGCAGTCAGTGGTGCCCTTGTAAGTGTGCCGATCACCTAAGAGCTGAAATGCTCCCTCAGAAGTAATCCACAAATTACTGGTGGCTAAATGACTTATTCAAGTGTTACCTGCACAGAAGTAAAGTTAGTTGGGATACATCTGGAAGACAAGGTATCACTGGAATATACTTCACAATGCAACTGGTTCTAGAAATATTGACCATGTTTACACCAATATGACTTTAAATATATCAACCCACATTCCCAAGTGTTGGGATGACCATCACACATTTGTGTGCAAACCAGATCCATTTCAATTTTCCAGGTAGTGTAAAATATTATAGTATATACCATCCACATTATCCCCATAGAAAACTGCTGCTGTATTCCTAATTATCTTCTGAAAGGAAAGGAGAGCAAATACATGTTAAGTATTAAAAAGAAAAAAAATCACAGCAAAAAGAACTAAAAAATATCCGCAATATAACTACAGAACAGCTATTCCACTGGTATGAAATACTTTTGTTCATTCTCCTAATTAAATCTCAAACCCTGTTTACTCATTACAATGACCTCTGGAGACCTAGGACCTTGGTCTTGATGCTACTCCTGTACTTCCAGATAACAGGAGTTCGAACATTCAGTTTAAATTTTTAGTGAATTAGTGACCCTCATGTGTGCTTTTGATCCACTCAGACTTACTTGTTTGGCTTGAGAATACGCTAATCCACATATCCTGACATAGCTTTTGTTTCTTCATCTCCAAGAACTATAATGTTAAACTAAAGCCTTGGGAAAAAATGAATGCAAAACAAAGGAAGAAAGGAACAAAGCCTTTTTAGGTGTGACTTGAGAGACTGGCTATGTAAGAATACAGTAACTGCATGAATCTGCTGAATGACTTCGTAAGCTTGGTTTACTATTCTACAATCAACTTTCTCCTTCAGAAAAATCATGATAACACTTAATTATCTTCTTGCCAAGTTCTAAACAGCATTCACTTCTAATTAAAGCCAATGAAAACACATAAAGATCTTAGAGATCGAAGTCTATTATACTCGAAGTCTTCTGTCCTTAGGAAAAAATATTTTATTGAACTTTTTAGAATATTTTATTTTTGAAATCAGGCTGTAACTCTTATAATAATCTGATAATTATTTTTGACTGTAAGAAGGTGCTACAGTAACTAGAAGTACTGATGCACCAGAGAAAACATAAATAAATATGAAAGAGCACTCAGACTTCTCTCATTCTAAGAAATATTTTTGAGATAAGGTTTTGCATGAAGTTTTGCTTAGATACTCCTCCTATAAATTCTTCTGATAGCTTTAAAGCTATTGAGTGAACAGTATTAAGACATCAGCATACCTTATGTTATAATCAAGGAATCACAGAATAGCTTGGGTTGGAAGGGACCTTCAAAGGTCATCTAGTCCAATCCCCCTGCTAGGAGCAGGAACAACTAGCTCAGGTTGCCAGAACCACATCCAGCCTGGACTTGTCTCCAGGGATGGCACGTCTTCGACCTCCTGGGCAGCCTGTTCCACCACTGTTTTACCACCCACATCGTAAATACTTTTTAAACCATGTCCAGGCTTAATCTCCCCTCTTTTAGTTTAAAATCATTACCCCTCATCTTACCGCAATAGGCCCTGCTAAAAAGTCTCTCCCTATATTTCTTATAGACCTGAAAGGCTGCAGTTAAGGTCCTCCAGAGTCTTCTCTTCTCCAGGATGAACCAACCTTAACTCTCTCAGCTATTTCTCATAGGAGAGGTGCTCCATCACTCTGATCATTTCTGTGACCCTCCTTTGGACCCTCTCCAACAGGTCCATGTCTTTCCTGTACTGAGGACTCCAGAGCTGGACACAGTACTCCAGGAGAGGTCTCACCAGTGCAGAGGGGCAGAATCACCTCCCTCGATCTGCTGGCCATACTTCTCTGGATGCAGCCCAGCATACGATTGGCCTTGTGGGCTGCAAGAGCACACTGCTGTCCCATGTCTCATCTTTCATTCACCAGTACCCCCAAGTTCTTGCTGAAACTGACACTTGCATTATTAATGTGGCAAGTGCTAATATAAAACGTAAAATCACAATGAAATTAAATTAATCATGGCATATTTCAAGCGTAACATGCACAAGAGCATAAAACTGTAGCTGTGCTAAAATATTATTCATCCATGCTGTCTGCATTGACAGATAGCTCAGTGCAGGAGGAGAGGATGTGAAGTGTAAAGCAGTCAGTGCAAAGGAAATTACATTGTCACTTTGCACATTCTGAGGAGGTTGCCTTCAGATTTTTGTCTGTTAGCTGTTGGGAGTGCCCTGAAGGCCCCCCTCCAGTATGTCTTCTGCTTTGGTTTCATCTGAAAGGAATCTAATTAATGTACTCCAGGATCATCCTATGATCTAAATTAAGGCATACCTGGTAGGGAAGAACAGGAGGTTTTCTTTAGAAACACACAGCTGATTCAGACTAAAATTGAAATTTTGTTCTCAGATAATCCTCAGAGTAAGGGCTGTCACTTTTAACCTGCTACCTATACATTTTACATTCCAAACAGAATTAATCTTAAAATTCAACTGTTGTATCCCTGTTTTTTCGTAACCACTTCTTTCTTGCTGTTGACAAATTTCAACTATTGACTACTGTAACAAAAAATAAAATGTTTAAATATTTAGTTTAATGGCAAGTTTATTCACAGAAAGAAGACACCAACAATAAATTGCAAGTAAAATGTGTATGTCTTCAGAGATACCTGTTCAAAAATGGCTCCTGTATGAATTAATTGATCTAACTAAAAGCTGGGACATCTCTTCATAAACATTGGATAAACACTAGGAACCTTAAAGAAACAAAAGCTTGAACATCACACTTGAAAGTTACTTCCATTATACAGACTTCTAATAATGTCACCTTCTTGTTCTGTCAGGGATGTCAGAACTGCCTGAATATATTTGACATGCCAGTCTTTCACCTAGCCAGCACAGCACACTTTGTATCTGAACTGTAATAATGTTCTGTGTTCCAGAGGATTAAGACTTCAAACACGTATTTTAAGATGTCTAATATTTCTAATGTATATCTAATATATTTCCTGTACTAAAACACTCTGCTGTTAATCAACTGGTCAGTTAAATACATCATAAAAACAGCAGACCCAGAGCATTGTGTATTTCCTTAACTTCTGAAATTGTACACAGAATTGGGCCTATAGCAACAAATTTTGTATAATGGTCGAATCATTCCTGGTTCCACACATATGGCTCAGTATCAGTATAAGTAGGAAATGCAAGATTACATTAAACACTGTCTTAAAAAACAGTATGCTAATCATTTTACAGTTCAATGAGTTAACAGCAAATTTTATTTATTTTTATTCCACTACACTAATCACATGTTTAGAAAGAAGACTTGGATTGACATTCAGAGGAGTTAAGTCTGAGTTAGCAGAATTAGCCAGAAAAAGTATAGAAGTGCCAGCAAATATGTGATCTGGAGGTTACCAGATTGCCTGATCAACACAGCACAGCAGGGCAATAAACATGTTTTTTCTGATTATAAATGAGCCTGACTTTTGCGGTCAGAGGAGCTGGGGTGCCCTACATCATGGCGTGGAAGGAACACTATGAGGGGACATACTGGGTATTCTAGTGACAGACCTGGGATAGTTCCCTAGTATCAATGGAAAATGCCTGGAGGGAATGGACCACATTCCTTAATATTCTAAATAACACCGTATTTCATTTTTTTTGCCCCCTTTCAATTTTATCTTGATAATCTTAGCAAGACTTCAGCATTAAGATCATATTTTTATTGTGACCTGGTTAAAGTAATTATATATTGTGATTTTTTTCTTTACAGCCAATCTTTGGTTTACCTAAATTTGCAATTATTCTGGAGGTAAGTGTCTAAGGATATAAACAAGCGGATTTCTTAGTAAATAAAGGAATGGTCAGAGAAGATGGACATAGAGTCATCTATGATCCTGGCAGCCTGTAGTTAACTGCAGACCTATTTACAACTACTCTTTTTCACTTTATAGTCATTACAACATAAAAAAGATTTTTTTTCAGTGTTCCTCTTTTGGGCAGGGCTTAAACTAAAAATGCTTCATTATTTAAGAAAAACACCAACAAACCAAACCAACAAACCCCAATGACTTTCAAAATAGTTTACTGGTAATTGTTAAAGCCTCCTGTATATAATTTCATATTTCTGCAGGAAAAGTTGATGTGCAAACACATACCCACTACAGAAAGAAGCATTAATCTCATGGGAAGACAGATCTTGAAAGAATCCAATTGTTTTTTCCATAATGAAATGTTTCCTTTTATTCAGAAAAATAATCCAGTAGTTCTAAAGACTGATCAAATTTTGTTTAATGTCAATAGAGTTTGCAACTGTAGTAATTAGGCATTATCTGCTCTACTAAAATGCAAAAAAAACCAAAAAAGGATTCTTCTTAAACTTAGAATCATCCCATAGTTGCAAATATTATTTTGAAATATAGTCATTTTTAGCAACTATATATATTCAGCTTTAAATATGCTATATAAAAAACAAACAGCTGCGTGAATTTTAAAAGGAATATTGTGTTACAAATCAGGTAATCATTTGAAGCTCTCTTAGCTAGACAAAGTATGTTTTCAAGCTCTATTCATCTTAGTAACACAGGTTCATAACCAGCCACTGTTACAGTAGATGTTTCCTCTACCCAAGTAGTACCTGAGAAGTAAATCTGTGGCCCACTTCATTAATTCGAACCTTCAGTAATGACCTCAATGGAGAGTGATTTTCCTTTTAATGTTGTACAAATATAGCTCAAAGAAACAGTAAAATCTCCTAGAATGAACACAGCATCAGACAGCTCTCATTCATACGCATAGTTGACATGCTCTCATTTTGTTAATTCACTGTCTTTATCACAGTGACCTGCATCTTTTTGTATGTCTAAATGTGATACCATAACTAAAAAACACAATTTGCTTATGTTCTATCAGATTTATGAACACGAGAATGTGTTGATAAATTTAAAAATGTAGCATAAACTCTTAATTATGAATATGTGCACAATCCTTGCAATAAAAAATTCAAATCTCAATGCTGTAACATAGCGTGAAAAAGCTTTTAATTTAAAGAAATCTCCTATGAAGTCAAACTTCACTGCAGTTACTCCAAAGAGCTACTGTAAGAAGGAGGGAATCTAGCTGCACTCTAGCATTGCCTAAAGCTTTCTGATTCAGGTCCTTTTCTGGAAAATGAGTTCACATGCAATCCATTTCCAAGCTGAAGAGGGCTTAGAGACAAGTCTCTGCTGCCTGAAGGAATACAGTAAATAAGAGATACTATTTAAAGAAGAACAGTTGTCTCTGCCCTCAGGAGACTGCCTATTATTCTGATTCATGGAGACAGAGGCACTTGCTCTCCAGATTCATACTCCCACTGCATGTGCTTGCGGTTTTCCGTCTCCTGAGCTATATGTTTCTACATTACTCCTGCAGGAACACTAACCTGCACTACTGGGTGCCTAGGACTTCTGGATAGCCAGAATTACTCCTTGCAGGCATATACCACCACCAATTGGTACTATGCAGACACTCAGACTTGGAACTTCCTGATTCTAGTTGCTCTATCAAAGAACTTCTGTTTTAAACATTTAAAACCTAAACTGACCAGAGAAAGGTGTGCTTGCCCTTTTCTACATCTCCAGACCAGTTTTCAAGTCCTTTTGGGCCATAAATTAAAATTCCGTATTAGGAGCATTTTCTCCTTGTCTGTCCTGATTAGTGAATATCAATATGTTTAAAAGGATGAGGAACACTTGTGTGTGAAACACTTCCACAAACTTATTAGTAGTATGCCATATAGCGGATATTAACACCCGCAAGGGTTTACAGGTTTAGATTACTTGATACCAGCATAAATACAGTAGTTCAGTATTAACACAGCAAAACTGAGTAGTCAGAAATAGACAATAAAGATTCTGGATTTTCTGCAACATTAAGTAGATTTAATTTAACATGCTTCATTTTGCTCTCTTATTTTCCTTATTAAAAACAAACCAGCATGAAAAATGATATAATAGATCCTAATTCAGCAAAGTCTCGTTTACCCAAAAGCTTAAAGACATACTTATTTCCACAAAATATTTAAGTAAATAGTAATACCTATTACAATGTATCTATGGATTTACTGTATAAGACAATATATTCATTATTATGTTATATATGAATATCTACTACACTTTCATAGTAACTCATACTATTATATTAAATACAGCAATTTAGTATATGTTGAGCCTCCTTCTGAAAGTTATTGAGTGCATTCTCCTGATATATGTAATTTTACTTGTTCACTCCCTCTGTTAAGTATTTTCTATGCTGCACTGTTACTAGCTTTTTTGTTATGGGCATTTAAAACATGCACTTTAAATCTTAAGGAAATTATATTTATACATTTATAGGTACAATATATTTGATTTATAGCACATATTGCATTGATCAAATCTCTAAGGTATACTTTAGACAATCTCTGTCCCAGTACATATGAAAGTGTTACTGCTACTACATTTCTTTAAAGCAGGAATAGGCTCTTCTACTTTTCTTGTTTTTCTGTGTTTTTCTTTAAAAGTTTAATTAGTTAAAGAATGCCCAATTCATCTGTGAACTGAAAATCCCTGTAACTTCTTAGCTACTACACTGTTAACATTCCTTTTAACCCCCTAAAATGAAAACATGGTAAACATGCTCTGTTATACCAGGCTTCCTGATTGAATTTACTGTTATATTAACTATCATGAGAGCAATAGGATGAATATTTCAAGAATGAGTGTTGCTTATGACTTCATGCTCCCATAGAAAAGTAAGCAAAGGGAAAGTCAAGCTGTGATTTTTGCTTCAAACCAGCTTCATGACAGAGGTCATGGTACTAGCATGAAGATGAAGTACTAAATCACTCCTTGCCTTTCCCTTTGCTCACATGTACTTACAGCTAGGTATTCATCCTGGGATTCATGTCAGAGTAGTTTTACAGGATGAAGGAGAGATGCCTAGGTGAGAAGCTAAGGACTGCAAGATTACTTTTGCTGTGGGTATCTCACAGTCATAGAAGAGTTTTATTTTATACATGCTATTATCACAATTATTACTGCTCCTAACACACAGTGGAATGCTGTTGAACAAGTTGCTTTAAAAAATGAAGCATTGCTTTTTCCCTTATATTTAACAAAATATTCAGATCTGGGTTTTAAACTTACCAACTAAAGACAAAAACTGAAGTAAGAAAAATCCAACAGACAAAACACAAACCCCACACAACACAAAAGAGAACATCAAACAAACACTGATTTTATTTCTGGAGAGAGAGAACTAAGGGATGATTGTAGTTGGCCATGGCCAAATTGAAGAAAGTGGAGTAAAACCCCATAGGTCAACAAAACATCAATGTGAAATGAAATAATAAAATTTTAGGAGTTTCACAAATTACACTCCTACCCTGTGACTTATTACTACTTCTTCAATGATACACTTTATGAATTACCAGTTTTGTTCTCCAATGGAACAAACAGTAAATTTTGGTCAGGTTGCAGGTCAGGAGCTCTCTGAGGCTGGAGGTCAGAAGCAGCAGGGGCTCCCCAGGGGGCCATAATGGCAGGGCTGTGTGGCCAAGGCCTGTCCTCACTGCTCCAGCACTCCCAGGGGACAGACCAAGGATGGCAGGGGACATTGTCCCACAGGTCACTGCCAGGGTCCTTGTCCAGACCAACACCGTCCATGGCCAGATATAAGCACTGTTGTGACAATGCAGCTCAGGTGGACACTAAAGGTGAGACAGATGTCTGGCTCAAAAGCAGTTCCCCAAAGAAGAAACAGATTCTGCTCAGGCATCTTTAAAACTTCTTCATAAAAACTCTTCTCATCAAAGGAGCTGAGTTTGGACTCACCCAACAAAATCACAGAAGATGACATTTTGGGCTCAGGGTCCTGACAAATTCTGTTCTTGACACACATTCTGTGGAAGCCTGTTTAAAAATACTGCTTTCCTCCAGGATTTTATTTTTATAAAAGAGCATACATATAAATACACAAAGCTAGCTTCAGAAAAGTTAGTAGACAATACTAGCTTCAGACAAAACCAGGAAAGTAGTAAAATGTAAATTCAAAATACTTCAAAAGCATCAGTCCTAAAAACTTAATTCATGGTTCCACTGTGTATGATCTTCTTATCTTGGGCGTAAAAGAACCCTGACGTGAATAAAATTGATTTGCAGGAGTCAAATGCTCACATTCAATTGAATGTAAATAGAACAACAAGAAGATACACACTTATACTACTTGTCAGTTTTAAAAGCATTTTTCAGTATTACAGACAACCGATCTTGGTTTGCTTACATGCATATTTTTCTATGGTTGGAATATCTTTTGTTCTATTAGAAGACAATGTCCAGAAAGTTTGTTCTTTTATTGTATTCCCCTTTCAAAATGTGTGCTTATTTCTATTATTCCTTATTCTCTAAAAGTTTGCTATGTTCAGTCTAACAAAACAAAGTGTGGCTAAGACTGCTGTCAATAACTACATGAGGAATGTAAACACCAGTCATGTGCTGCACCTGCTTTTCAATTGTGTTAGCTGGGGCAAGAAATAGCCAACCACAAAGGACTGTGGCAGGCTGACCTTGGACTTCAGCCAGATGTCCACCTAACCACTCTCTCACTTTCCCTCCCTAACAAGAGTGGGGAGGGGAGAGGTTAAGGTGGAGAAATTCCTCGATTGAAATAAAGACAGAGAGATCACTTAGTAATTACCACCATGGGTAAAACAGACTTGACTTGGGACGCCTGGATGCCTGTATCTCCATAGGTGGTGGGAGTGCTGTGAGTCTCACAGATGCCAGGGTTCCTAGCTCATCTGGGTCCCCATGTGTAGTGGAGGCGGCACAGGTAGGGCCAGAGTGCTTCCATGGATGCTGGTGTCTTGAAACGGGGCACCCTGTCCTCTCCTCATAGAGGTCACCCCTGCAGCCCCCTACTACCAACACCTGGACACCTACATGCAGTGCAATTTCTAATGAAGATGAAGACTCTCAGGTTTAATACTTTCTGAAGTGAAGTCCCCCCTCAGTCTTTCTGTTATGTTTACTGGAACCAGAAACAGCCAGTTTTTAAACAGGGTTATATGAAGCATTGTGCAATACTGCTTGTGACAGATTCACCCGTACTGTATTACAAAGGATGTTTATAATTTCTTCAAAAAAGATCTGGTTGGCAAGAGCATTAAGAAACCATAACTGCCATGTTACTCCAAAGGGTAGACACTGGAACACAGACAAAAAGATAGATGAGATTCAAAATCAGGTAATGCTTGCAATTCTAAATAATTACTTCTAGTTCCTTCCTTTGTGCAGTCATAAATACCCAGACTATTACGTACAAGATACTACCTTTCACTTTCATTATATGAATTTGCATATTTACAAGTAAGAATGATTTTCCTAAGTACGATTAACTTTGATGCAAAAAAAAAAAAAAAAAAAACCTGGAAAATGTTCAGAACAATCTTAATCATAAAAAAATATATTGTACTTTACCAAACAATATGAAGTGTCCTTCCTGCAATATACTTCCTGTAGAGCTGTCTGAAAATCATGGGGTTTGCTGTGTGAAAATTTCTCTTTGGTTTATGTGCATATTTATGATCTGAGTGAAACCAGGAAATAAATCCCAAAAAACAGAAGATGCTCACACCTCAGGAGAAGTTTCTTTATAAGCCTCACCTTATGCTAGGTGCATCCACAGTTCTAAACCACAGGATATCCAAGGAGGCTGTGCAATCTCCATCCGCAGAGGTGTTCAAGACTCAACTATACAAGTTCCTGAACAACCTGATCTAATTGGACCTTCCTTGAGGACACAGCATTAGCTGATTTCTGGAGATCCATTGCAAAAGGAATATTGACTAATTTATTTTTGGTTTTAATGACCATAAAAATGACTTGCAAGGGACTGTCCATTAGATAATTGGGCCATGCTGCAGTGTAAAAACTGAGATTAGGAGTATCAGTGTGTCCGTTTCACAGGTATTACACCACCCTAATGGAAGAATGAAAATAAAAATGAAGTTTAACTGCTAATAAAATACTTCTGTGTATCTACAGCAACCACTTCTGTGACTTTCTTAGGCACAATAAAAGGTTTCCCAGAAACAGCTAAATGCTTTCTCTGCTGAATGGAGAAAGATAACTGTTCTCTCTAATCATCTTCTATGTCACTTATCTCTTTGCTTAAATATTGTGAAAAGCTGGGTTGCAACACTTCACTGTCTAAAACTCATCTTATCTATGAGATAAAATCATTTTGCAATTTGTTCATTCAGTACTCATAATTCCTATACTTGGTACTGTTTCTATAATCTGTGACTTGTGCTATGCTTTTTCCTTTTCACAGGAAAGCACAATTAACATTGTTTTCAAATGCACACATACTTAAATTACAAACAAACTCTCACCACAGCTGTCTTTTTCATCTAAACTCACTATCCAATATTTTCTTTCAGAGCTTTTTTTGCACTTCTTCATTTTATATGTAAGGGAAAACATTGATTTCTTTTCAGTGAAAGTTGATTTAAGGACAAAACATTCACATTATTATGCGGTAAAATTGAAACATAGGCTTTCTCCATAGAGTTCCCGCACCCTTACCTTTTTACACTAATAAAATGTTAATCTGTAACAGCTGTCACAGCAAAAAGATTGGTATACACACAGTGATCCTAAAGTACTTATTTTATCCGACATACCTATTTGCTAACTGAAAGACTGCTCTTTCATGGAGCCATTTGACCTAATTTACAATCAACTTCATTATCGGTAATACATAATTACTGGTTCACAAAAATTGCAACACTATTTAGCCCCCCCCCTTTTTTAATTGAGGTTGTATTTTAGACAAAGTAGAACATTACTAATTCTTTCTCCATAATTTGTAGCTCAGATCCTAACTGACCATTTTACTCAAGATATAGCAAAATACTTAATTTTTAAAGTTGGTGACAATTAAATCGATCTTTAAAGATATATAATTGTCCTGGGTTCAGCTACAGCAGTTATTTTTCTCCTTCTTAGTAGCTGGTGCACTGCTGTGGTTTTGACTTTCAGCCTGGGAGCAATGCTGATAACACCGATGTTTTCAGTTGTTGCCTAGTAATGTTTACTCTGACCAAGGACTTTCTCAGTCTCATGCTCTGTCAGGGAGGAGGGGAAGCCAGGAGGAAGCAAAGACAGGACACCTGACCCAAACTGGCCAAAGGGGTATTCCATACCACAGCACGTCATGCCCAGTATATAAACTGGGGGGAGTCACCCGGAAGGCCCAGATCGCTGCTCGGGTCGGGCTGGGTATCGGTCGGCGGGTGGTGAGCAGTTCTGTCCTCTCCCCTTGTTATTCCTCTTATCATTATTGTTATTGGTGGTAGCAGTAGTGGTTTGTATTATACCTTAGTTACCGGACTGCTGTTATCTCAACCCGTGGGAGTTACATTCTTCTGATTCTCCTCCCCATCCCTCCGGGAGCAGGAGGAGGAAGAAGCGGGGGGAGTGAGCGAGCGGCTGCGTGGTTCCGAGTTACCGGCTGGGCTTGAACCACGACAGTAATTATTTAAATGGAACTCTTAATTTGATCACGAATATTGTAGATTAAGTAAAGGGAGAAACAGAATGTAGTAAGATTCAGCACTGTTGTTTACAGAGAATGCAGTATGAGAAGCTCAGCACGATCCAATCTTTGTGGTTCCATGACCCTTGCAAAATTCTATGATTCTTGAAGCCTGGAAAGCCAACCATATGCTAAGTTGTATCAAAAGAAGTGTGACCAGCAAGAGAGGAGGTCTCCTCCTCTGCTTTCTCCTGACACCACCTGGAGCACTGCCTTCAGCTCCTGGGATCCGCAATGTAAGGCATGGAGCTGTTGGAGCAAGTCCAGAGGAGGACTATGAAGATGATCATAAGGCTGGAGCACCTCTCCTACAGAAACAGGCTGAGAGAGTTGAGTTTTTCAGCCTGAAGACAAGAAGGCTCCAGGGAGACCTTACAGCAGTCTTCCAGCACCTAAAAGGGGCCTACAAGAAATCTAGAGATGGACGTCTGACAAGGGAATTGAGTGATAGGACAAGGGATAACACCTTTAAACTGGAAGAGTGTAGATTTAGGTTAGGTATTAGGAAAAATATTTACCGTGAGGGTGGTGAGACGCTGGAACGGAGCAGTTGCAGATGCCCCATCCCTGGCAGTGTTCAAGGCTTGGCTGGATGGGGCTTTGACCACCCTGGTCTAGTGGAAAGTGTCCCTGCCCATAGCAGAGGGGTTGGAAGTGTGTGATCTTTAAGGTCCCTTCTAACCCATACCTTTCTATGAGTCTGTCATGATTCTGTGTGCTAAATTACCCTATTATTAAGTGTTTGGTAAATCTACATCCATTAAGTTCAACATCTGTTCACGTACTTTTGAAGTCTGAGGCTAACTACAGAAAATATAGATATGCTGATTTACAAGTTAAATATCTAAGTTAATATGCCATTCAGAATCTAGTGCACAATTTTCAGAGGTAAATCCCTTACAGATGTCTGCATATTGCAAAATGCATAGCAATAAATGCATTTATCAGCACACAATGCATGAATCAAAGTATGACTTTGGTAAACTGTCCCCTCTAAAAAAAAAATTAACTTAGGTACAGTTAATTATGAGGTATTTCTCATAAACTGGACTAGTGAACAGGTAGTTCCAGTGCTTCCCTTGCAGCTTCTCAAAAATATATTAATATCTTTCTGCAATGAGTAACAAGGAAAAGAATGAGGAACAAATTTTTCAGATGATTAGTTATCAGCACAGTCAGAAGATGAAACCTTTAAAATCCTTAATGGATATTAGACACATTTATTCAGTGTATTTCCTATCACAGCACAATTCTTCTTGAAGCAAATAAAGAATTACACCAGGAAGTCTTCCTCCCTGATCTGTTTTATCCTTCTCTATAGTTTAAAATAAATTTTGTACATTTCTGCCTACCAGTTTAAAAAACAAAAAAAAAAGTGGCTTTTTTTCTGCTTCTTTCCAGAATGTAAAGAGATATTAATGACTGTTTTCATTTAAATCCAAAAACATCTTCAATCTCTTGAAATCTCATTTCCTATTCTGTTCTGGTGATTCACATCTTAATGATCTCACATATCACCTTAAAATTTGCCTGAATTTAGGACATCAAGAGAAAAGATACACATGTATAGCTTTTACTGCCTGAAGGCAAAACCAAGAGGAAACACAATTTCCTGTATCTGCTGAGATGGAAAACAAGAAAAAAAAGTTTTTTTACTCTTCTATGGCTAAAATCTATCCCTACTGAAAGCTGCTTAAGTTTTTCCATTGATTTCACTTCTTCACTACCCTACAGTCTCCTCTATAGCCTTTCAGTGCTCCCGGGAATAAGAAGTCTTACACTGAAATTATTGAGATCTTTTCGTATGAATGGAGTTTTCGGATGCAATACAACCACTGTTATTTTCTGTGTCTGGTGAAATCAGTTCTAACCAACTAGAGCATCTGAAGTGCAGAAAAGGGCATTTGATGTCTCATGGAGAACTATTATGCAGTCCTAGTAATCACTAATGAATGGAGAAACATCTGATGGAAAGCTGCACCATATAGGGAGATGTAGAAAAAAGGGGGTTTTTTTGCATGAAGATACAGTCCTTTTTATTTCAAGCCTCTGAAAAGAAATGACAACACCTATGAAGGCTACCGCAAGCAAATTCATGATTTACAACAAATGTTATATTAGCTTTCTTGGTTTAAAAATTTTTTTTAAGGATCAAATTAGAAGAAACTGCATTTCTATTTAAAAGTCCTTAGACTAAACAGTTCCAAAAGACTTCTTAATAGTTCTACAGACAAACATCAGACAGCACAAGAAAAAAAAAACAAGTTATGCAATCAGCCAAGAGGAATAGTCCATCATTCACAATGTCTGTCTTCCACATTTTTAATTGTGTATTATGTCTATGTGACCTCTGATGATATGGTATGAATGTCATATAGTAATTACTAAACCAGTCTCACATGGAAATTACAGAGCATGTGTACCGCTCTGTTTCCATTTACTATAAAGGATTTTGAGGTGATTGGTTCAGCTGTAAACTATCACTGATGTGAAGTTAGGAGAGATGAGTCCCAAGCTCAGTGAGTAACTGAAAACAAAAACATCCAAAGGGAAAAAACCCCAAGCAACCCACATTATAGTGTGACATTATGCTCACTAAGCAACACCAATAGTTACGTATTGCATTTGGGATCCTGTGACATTAATGGCAGTAGGCATTACATTCAGAAGTCTGTATTTACAGACACCTGAATGCCTGCAGTTGGACAAACTACAATTTTGAGCCATAGATCCTTGTTCTGAGTCAATCCCAGAAATACAAAGTGCAATTTGATGCATTAAGTTATTTTGCATATCTCTGAAAACATGATTGCTGTCCTTGAAACACAAACCAATGTTACAAAGTCTCGTACTGTGCATCTTCCTGGTGTATTTCCCTACTTTCCTTGATTTTAAAATGACACAGAATGATGTGTGTACAAACTGCCCACTACGCAATGGGCTATTTGGTTTTACTTCTTCATTCTCCTTTAGTGTATGAATGATTGAATCACAAATTAATCATTAATGATTGAATTACTGATTAAACATTAATTAATATAACAGAGTTTTAAACATCTGTGGAAAACTATGCATCTTTACGAAACTTTCTATGTATTACACTTTACATCTGGCTACATTAGCACATACTGTTGAGTTATTGGACTGGTGTGCTTCAATAAATCAAACTGATTTTCAAAGTTCTTATCAATTTTTTCTCCATGATCTTTTTTTAAGCTTTGTCCCAGAATGCCTCTAAAACTTCTTATTCTTTCAATCAATTCAGACATGCTAGCATACTTTGCTTCTAAATTATTTTATCCCTTTTCTATAACAACTTTTCCCTTAAATAGATTTAGACATTTTTCCATGGATTTGCCTTTCTGTTTTGTTAGCCTAACAACTCTCATAACATTGCTGCCAGCAAAATAGAAAAACAGAAGAAGTTTTAGCATAAATATCTTTAGGCATGTTGTTTTACTTCTAAGTTAGGAGCATATGCTCTCTATTTAATTGCTTCAGAGAAATATATGCTACTTGAGCACAACTTGGTATCAAAGCTCTGGAACAGAGTCTGATCTTACCATCCAGAGTAGGGAACTTCTAGAAAATGTAACAGTTGCCTCCATATCAAGCACCTGGTTTTTTATCTCAAAGAAAACAGGATGCAGAGAAGAGTTCTGTATTCAGATGCCAGTGTACACACAAATGGGGCGCACATTTGGATGTGTAACATGGGAATAAATCCCATATTCCATTCATCAGAAATAACTTTAAAGAAACAAAGACAGATTTGTAAACTAGATGGCGTATGTATACTTTTATCTAGTATGTTCTTCCAGGCACTCAAACACACTTAAGTATTTTATCTGTTTCTGCTGTGATTTGGAGAGAGTGTAAAGACCAATCACACTCAATTTAAGTCTGTACAAGACATATACAAACATGTACAAGATAATGAGAGTTTGTACATGTGTACCTGAATCAATTTTTGTCACACTCAAAACTTTGTTATGGGCAAAAAAGAAACTCTTTTTTGCAGACACTTTTGCAACTCATCTTTTATACAGACACAAGAATTTATAGATAGTTTAAGTAACGTTTTAGCAGTCTATTCAAAATACAAGTAGCTGTCAATCTAATTACAATGATATTAACAATTCTCATTCAAATTGTTAAATTATTTTAAATTATTCCCAATTCCCATAATTCAGTTAAGAGTATTTTGCACACAGACTTGTCAGCATCTTCCCGTGTTCTCCACTGCTATGCTCATCTTTCTAAGCACTTTAAGTCAAAGATCAAGGGCCATTTTTCCTACCATGGGATGCTGTGGTGGCTTGCCAGTATCCGGAGTCCTTTGTCAAGAGGACTATGGTGTAATGGTGGCAGCTTACTTTCTTTCCTCTTCAGTCCTACATGTGGTGTTTTTTCATGTTTCCAAAAAGTCTGTTGCTAACACTTCTTTTTAGCTGATATACACAAATTTAGTTTCAGTGATTATTAAGCTTTATTGACCCTCTACCATATGTGGTACAATTACTTGGATTGCATTTCTTTTGCATTTGAGCATTCCTATCAGTAGTGGTTTCATTAGTTTACACTTTGAAACAGGTAAATGAGAATTAAATCCACCATGTAAATACCTGCCTTTCTCAGAAATTCTCCATAGTTTCTATCTTATTTTTTATTTCATGATTTTGTGACAGAAGTGAATGCAATTTTTTAGTAGTTTCACAGTCCTTTCTATGGCCCAGCTTTCATCTTTAAACTAAATGTTCAGTTGTGAATTATTATTAATTTATCCTAATATAGAGGAGGCTTTTCAACAGCTGTCACTATTGGTCAGCATTTATCCCATTAAAATGCAGTGTAACTACAGTTATAACAAGGCTGGTTATGGCTGTGAACAGCACCTGTGAAGTTTTACTGCCGTTTAAAAAAAAAGCAAAAAAAAAGCTGAAGTAAGTGATCTCTACAAATTTTGTTAAAGGAAGAAGAAATAATCTGAAAATAGAAAAAAATAAATATAATAAAATGCAACATAATGCTTGAGATGCAGATGACAAAAAGGAATATCTATGGCAAAACCAATACTTGTGCAGGAACTGTGGTTCTGTTTCGATTTTTTTGTTGTTGTTGTTGAGGGTTTTTCTGCCTGATGCGATTTCTCTTTTTTTTTATAGCACAGACTGTCACTGTAATATATGTAATATAAAGCCTCTGTTAGTTTTGACAGCACTAATTCAGCGACACTTCACACTTTCCTTTGGGGACAGATTCATCAAAGAGCTACTGGAGGCACTCAGACACCCGCAGTAAAAGTCAAAACATTATTAACAGATATACAGCTTAATAATACCCTATTTTTCACTTGGAAAATTACCATAATTTACAAGAAAAATTCACCATAGGGAATTTTACTAGCACTGGTGAATACAAATACCAGCAGCAGCATCCTGAGAACACTTGAGTTACGAAGAAGGCCACAAAACACCACTTACAATATCAGACTTCATATGATTTTATGTCGCAAGCTCTGTTTGCACCGAATATATACATTGTGACTTTGGGGTAACCAGAGATACACTTAAGACTGCAATGGAATTTCCACTGTAACTCAAAGGTTTTGGGTTTTAATTCTACTATCAATTCCACTATCAGAATTACTCCTAAGATAGACTTCAAATATATTTTCCATCAAGCTCCCTTTAGGATATAAAAAAATCCAAAACAGAAAGCTTCCAGGACTTGCCTGACTGCATTTATATTTGTTTGTTTGTTTCCTGGTAAAGCTGTCTGAACTCTATGGTTTGTTGTGAGTGTTGGTTTTTTTTTAGAGGGGGGTTGGGGAGGGTTGGCTCTTTTGTTTTTTGGTTTTGGGGTTTTGTTGTTGTTGTTGTTGTTTTAATCGATAAGTTCATTTGAGTAAATATTTGAGTAAAAAACAGAAGACCCGGTTTGCTTGTTGGACTGTATAGAAACTGGCAATAAAGACAAATACAACTTGCCTTCTGTTCTTTTGCTCATGAGCAAGAACATGCATCCAAATATATGGTACTGCTTTGAGTTGCCCACTGAGAAAGCAGCTAGAGGGTGGAGCTAATAATTCACAAACAGGAGCTGACACATGGAACTGCAAGCTGGTGCTGGGGCAAGCCAGCAGATTTCAACTCAGATTTGTCCTAGAAGAAGGATTGATTTTCTTACAGAAGAGCTGCCTAAGCTGCTTTTAAAGTAACATCACTCCATTATTTCTCTTGGTTTGGAGTCTATGTGAAAGCAGGTTTCAATACAGACTGTGTTTTTGTTAAAATGGTTGAGGCTGGAATTCCTCTGCCATAATGTGGTGTGGTGGTTTAAACCTGGCAGACAGCTAAACTTACTCCCCATTAGTGAACTCTCTATGTGTGTGCCCCCTTACATACACACACACTTCCTCCTTTCCTCCCCCAGCTTTTACTGCTGAGCATAACATCATATGGTACAGGATATACCTTTAGCCATTCCCAGGCTTAACCTCACACCCAACTCCTCTACCTTCTCCCCACCAAAGCGGTGTAGGAGAGGACGGAAAGAGGGGGTTGTGGTCAGTTCATAACACCTCCTCTCTTCTGCTCCTTCTTCACACTTTTCTCCAGGTTGGCTAGGCTCTTCACAGGCAGCAGGGAATACCTGCTCCACCATGGAGCTCCTCCTCCTCCTCAGGCTTTGGCCTGGTATTTGCTTTTTCACACTCTTTTTCTCCCACCTCCTGTCTCTCTGTAGCATTTTTCTTAAACATTATTCCCCCAAGGTGCCACCATCTTGGCTGAGGGGATCAGCTGTCTTCTGTGGTAGGTCTATTGGAGAGGTCTGCAAGCAGCTATGCCCAGGGCAGGGCACCCCGCTCTCTCCTCACAGAGGTCACCCTGTAGACACCCACTACCAAAACTTTGGCACCTATACCCAATATGCTTTAGCAGATCTTTGCCAATTTCATAATTGCAAGACCACTTTCTCCTCTACTATTTGTTCTTGCAGTATCCTTTCGTCCTCACTATTTTTTGTTCAGTCATGTGATGAATGGAAAATGGAAATTTATCTGCTAAAGACTGTCCTCTCTCCCACCATACAACAGGAGAGAAGACAGAAGGCCAGGGATGAGGACCACTGCATTTAATGGCAGCATAGACTTACTTCAAATGAAAGGAATACAGTGCTAAATTTTATGGTGGCAACTCTTCAAGCATCAGAGAATAAGACAGATAAGTACTCTTTCCTCATGGTTGAGTAGATCTTTCTGATATCATTCATCGTTCACCTTGTTTATTCTTCCATAATTACGCTGTAGGATGATCATCTTATAAGAACTCTCAATTCACACATTACCTATCATCTGGCTTGTGGATCCTTTTCCCTTACTAGGTAATGAAAACTTGCACACATTTATCAAACACGCAACTTCAAAATGCCATGGAAACATTTCAGATCCAGTAAAAGAACTTCATGCCATTTGTATTTTCCATTGGAAAGAACAGTAATGAGATATGCATAATGTGCCTGTTATTAATATGTAGCAGACAAAACCCTTTGCATTACAGCTTTACACACAGGAAAGAAATACTGAAAGTTCTAATGGAAGACTCAGAAGCTGATGAATAGAAGGTATTCTTAAGATAAATCATTATTTTAAAGGAAAAAAGCAGTTAATAAAACTACATGATTTTTCATCACAGAATTATCAAAATAAAGCTTTTTATCTTCACTAAGCTGACAGTACTATTAGAACTCAAACCAAGATATAATGAAGTCATCAGTTTTCTATATGGTAGATATGGTCCATCTGTCTACAAACCTGCTTGTTGAGTTTGTAATTCTATTTTTTTACTTCCATGTGCCAACTCTTCAAAAATCAAGCCAACGAAAAATCCCCACTCTGTATCTCCACTGTATTTGGTGACATGCACACAGAGAACAAGAATATCTGAAGACTATCTGTAACATATAAAATAAGAGACTACTGAGTGGAATAAGAAGAATGCAAACAAACCCCGAAACAGTTATCAATCCATACCCTACGCAGCAATCATAGGACACAAATTGTGTAACAGCAGCTGTTTTGAAGAAACTGCAACAACGAAGGAGTCTCTGGAGGAACATGAAGGAAAATAGTAACCTACATAGTATCTTATAGTCTCGACTGGCAAGAGGGCTGCTCAAGAGGCTTCGAAGTTGTTCATGTTGGCATTCTTGGTCAGCATTTCTCAAAAAGAAAACAAGTTTTCCTGGCATGTAATGTTCTTGCAAGACATGTGGCAGTACACAAGCCTAAAGAGTATTAAGGTTTCATAACACTAAGCAGTTGGTAAGAGATTTACAGTAACAGCCATAGCAATACAGTTTCTAGCAGGCTTGTAATACAAATTATCTACATTTTTTGTAGTCTTGCATAAAGATTTATTTGTGCAAGTTGAACATAGTCACATAGCTCACTCTTGACAAAGCCATAGATTACTTACGCAGTTAATCTCATATTAAGCATATCAAATATCTCACATCACACATCAAGCACGAAGTACAAGATACAATTTCTGGGTATTTTAGAAACAGTTTTTGTGCATATGAAATTAATTCTCTTTAGCATCATGAATCTCCCATCAAAATGTAGTAACTGAAGAGCTTCAGAAAAATGACCTTATAAAGTCCAGCTTTAGCTGCCTGCCACCTAGGCAGAATTGAAAACCTACAGTTGCAAATATGTAATTCATATATGACCCAAATGTAAAACTGAACAACTCAGAATGGGACCTAACACAATCTGAATGATACAGAAAATCATTCAGAGCTATCCAATAGAACTGTCTCTCTCTCCTGTGACTTTTCAATAGTTTTTAAAGTTCTCTTGACAACTAACTCAACAGTGATTAAGAAAGGCTTATCCCCTCTTTGAAGAGAAGCTTCTCTCTACATTGCCTATGAAGAAACACAAATTACAACCTAGTTTAGCTATGAGATGCTGAAGTTTAGTGAGATAAACCCCACTTCCTGCAGCAATTAGCAAACAGAAATAGAAAGATGTCTGTGAAGACGTAACTTAATTCCGAAGTTTTTTTACAAACTCTGTATGGTCAAACTACTAAATCAATACAGAACTAATAGCTTTTAAGGTTGAAATATTTGATTCTTACTCAGTCTGACATCTTCTTGTGTTCATGACAGAATCTGGAATTCAACAGTCCATATTATTGTTTCCTTTAATAATACCAATTTCTCCAGATCTCTATGATTATCTCATTTTATAATTGAACAATTAAAATAGGAAGGATAGGATGAATCTACCCTAACACAAGTGCCTAGAAGATTTACAGTGGAGCCTAACTCACTGTCTGTATTGCTAATGAATGAAAATAGGTATTCTTCAGAGAAGAATTCAACTCATCTCTCTCAGATCTTATTAAAAACGGAACTGTCAAGACTAACACACAGGTTTATGCATTTATCTTTTTGTGATCTAACAGATAGATGACACTAATTCTACTAAGTCAAATTGAGAGCCTTTCCTCTCACCACCTACTTCCAGTTTGAAAATGCTAATATTGCTAGTATGTCTAGTCTGCTCAGACAGTAAACAGAAACACCTTATGATTAGTCACAATATTTTAATTCATTAATGCACTGTAACGCCTTAAGATTTTTTTCTCCTCTATGTAATGTTTAGACTAAGCTTTTTCTTTATGCTTACGTAACTTTGTAATGCTTTTAAAAAATGCTTATTGCATTAACGCATGCAACAGTATTTATTACCTTTGGAGATTAGAAAAGTGGCACCCAGTCACTCTAAAATAATAGCATACCTGAAGAACCACCTGCCTTTCCCTTTATTAGATTTGCCATTGAGAAATACGATAATATGCTGGCCAAATGTAAGAATAAACCTGTCTGAACTTGTGTCTATTTTATTTCCTGTATGTTCATCTCAGAAACTATATTTGGATTAGATTTAAAGCAATCTGGGTCACAAAATAAAGAGGTGAAGTATCTCATCTACTAGATGAAAAGAATATCATGCTGCATCTCTTCATATTCCATAAAAACAATTTGATTTTCAAAACTGCAAATTAATTGAGAGTGAAAATTTAATCTCAAAATATCCGGTAAGTGGCTACAAACTTTCAGGAATGATCATGTAAATTTTACACTATTAAAAAGTTACAAATAAGCTTTATAATTTCCTTATGCACACCTCAGGAAGGAGCTGTCTGCTGAGGGAATTACTTGTAAAAGATACAAAACATCTTTGGTTTCCGTGATGTCATGATTCTCTGTGTTAGTCCCCAAGTGTAAGAAGGGTTTAAAAATAAATACTTGGCAATTGCAGGATATCTAACATTACTTATTTTGCCTAGCAATATAATATTTACAACAGAAAAACATAAGACTCTGCTTTTAGCTAAGAGAATAATATAGTTTTTAACTAATAGGAGGGAGAGTGTTAGACGTAACTGCTGAGTAGACCATGAGGAATACTGCATGAGGGAAACTATTTCTAAAAATAATCTTCTTTCATCTTAGCAACTGTCCCAACATACACTGAATAAAAAGATGTTACCACATGACCCTGCCTTCCGTATACAACCTTCAGTTCAAATATATTTTTGCATATTTATACTGTCAATATCAGAACAGAAAGACAACTGGCACAACTGGCATGGGAACTATTAATGCACTACTAAAAAGAAGTAACTCATGTCTGAGAAACTGTAAGTACTGTGAGGACAAGAGAATATCTGGCAGAGAAGTTGCACCTTAAAAGTCTGATTAGCAAATGAAATGTCAAACTAGGGTAAGAACTATGCTTTCTAAGCAGACCAGAAAAAAGACTAGCAGAAGAACCACAGTGAAAGAGCTGCTTTCCAACCAAGCAGTGTTTTTGGTGGAAGTGACAGTTGCTCAACATGGGTACAGAGCTTAGCTGCTTCACATACATTCTAAATCACATTTCCATTCAAATGAAAAAGACAACAAATCAACATAATTAACTCCCATGTATTCACAGAATGAAACTAGTGTGCATGAATTTAAGCTCACCTCAGAAATATGCCTTGAATTAAGGTGGAAAACATAACAGTAGAGTACCTTTCAAGAGAGATCCTATTCAACCTTAATCTGAACCCTTCTGATCTGGTGAAACCTTGTACTTTAACTTACTCATCACTGCCTAATCACTCATTTTCTATTTTTGCCCAGTAATGGTTAGTAAAGTCAGTGGTCTAAATATATATTTGAACCTGGTATCGTGTATTCCCAGGTTTAAAACCAAATCTTGTGTAGACTATTTTTCTCTTTATTTCCAGTTTAGCATCACAATATTATTTCATGCAGGACTTTTGCACTTGAATCTGTCACAATAATTTGGTATTAAAAATATATATGAAAAATGGAAAAGGAAAGATGGGAAATATCAGAGTTTCTTGAACATACAGGATTTTCAATCAACAGAGTTTCAACCAATATAATCCTCTGTGAAGCTTTTTTCTCCCAAGTCTTACATAGCTGACTACTGCTGACCTCAGAACTGAAACAGTCTTCCGCAAATTATCAGCCAGCCTCCAAAAACATACCATAAGACTTCTTGTTCAACAGATATAATAGGTCTGTGCAATTAGAACCTGCAGTCCTTGATCTGTTTGCAAAACTCTTCTCCTACTGGGTTCTACTATTTGGTCATTTTCATCCTTAATACATAAAACCTCTGCCACCTGCTGAAAGAACAGTGAACTCTGAACTGATGAATGAAATACAGCCAAATTCCTCAACCTCCCATTTGTTGACTTCTGTTTCCTACATTCCAGAGATGATTTAGAAGGATCTTTATATCCCAAGGAATTAAATACAGCTTCTTCAGACTAAGCAGATTGGCCAAGTTTTTCTCTAGTGAATCAAGAATACACTATGTTAACCCTTTATGTCAATAGTGTTCAGTCAACTGGCAAATTCCAAACTTTAGCCAGACTCAAATTTTATTAGGCATACCTATCAGGATTCTGTCGGCAAAATTATTCAATTTAAAAGAAAATGCTTTAGCTAGCTTAATAGGATGAGATAAAGAAATTAATTATGAGATTGTTCATAGTCTCATTACTATAGAAGATACAAAAACCTATTTGGTTTTGATGAGGAAACTGAGAAAAGGAGGTGGTTGCGGAAACTTTCTAGAATGTCATTTAACCAATATATGTGTTTGGAGTGGGTTTCTAGCAAGAAGGAAATGATGGATCTGAAAGCCAGATTGTCAAGTATGTCCTCATATAGCCATCCTCAATTTTTTTACGTTGGTACAGCTGTTGTCCAGTTATGCACCATTCTGTAGCTTCTGTCATTAGTAACTTTTCTGCTCAGAGAAGGAGATCAGTGGTGAATGCTGATCAGGGCTGCAATGTTGCGCTGTAAAACAGTACCTTCATGTTAGGAACCTTACCCAAAAAGAAAACTGATTATAATCTGTAGCAGTAATAATTATGGTAATTTTTTCCCACATTATTCTTTCAGTCATCACAGACTCATGCTCATTTTTTTCAAGGTACACAAAAATTATCATTGATACTGGAAAATACGTTATGCAGTTGGAAATACCTCTTTAAGATCCAAGTATGTACAAAATCGACATGATGTACAAGAAATTAATTTTTGATACAATATAAGCCATCTAAAGGTTAGGGGAAGGAGAAACTTATCTTTTCATTTGCAGAGTGCCTTTATTGATTGAGGAAAGAACAAATCTTGAGCCAGCCAGGAACAGTTTATGTTAGTTTTCCATAGCCCTCTACCTGAACCTGAATGTTCATCAAGACCAACACAGGTAACAATGGAATGTCACACATGTAGCAGTATATAAAGGTGTAATTTAACTAGTCTTCAGTTTGCTTTTTCTGTTTGGTTGGTTTTATTTTTACTACTCCAGTTCTCATGACCTAGGCTAGGTTCCAGATTCCTAAGTTAAGATCTCAGAATGGTTAGGTATTCTACTTTCTTGGAGATACTCAGAAATTATTTGACAGGGCCCTGAACAGCATGATACAGTTTTGAAGTTAACTCTTATTTTAGAAAAGGTATGGACTAGATGACTTCAAGAAAACATTTCCAATGTAAACTATTACTTTAAATTTACTTGTTCAAAAGAAGCAACTTATATTTAGAAAAAATAAATGTTGAGAACCTTTGTTATTAACATCTTCAAGTTACTGTAACTGCATTGTGCTACAGAACCAAGTATATTATGGAACAGCTGTTCTCAGAAATAGCTGGTGGGACAGTGAAAGCTTGTTTTTGACAGGTAACACACATATATCCAAGAGCTTACATTGACCCAAAAGTTATTATAATAGTTACTTGAGTATTGCCATGCTCTTTGCACAAAATTCAACTAGGGACTATACAACACTATTTCGGTACAAACAAACATGCACTGACTCATACTTCCAAATACCTCCAAAAAAGCAGAGATGTGTAGGTTTGAATACGGTTTCCCAAGTACTGCATACTAAAAAGTATTCCCTCTTTAATTGTAATGATTTTTAATGACTGAACATTCATGACAAGGAAAGTTCACAAATTATGTGACAAAACGTGGTTAATGTTAAATATGAAGCATTTTTTATCTTTTCAGTAGGGAATATACATTTTTAAATACTTTGTTCTATTAAGCTTCATCCTAGATAATGAACCAATTACCTATCATATTTAATCTCAGGGATATTTGTTTTCACTAAAGAAAAAAACATTTAAGGAATTTCATTTGCAATGACAAGTGCAGTTCAGCATTTTAATGTGGAAGACTGTATCGGTAGAGTTATTTATTTGAAACAGAGTTTGGTTTTGTGATTTAATAATTAATGGAAGAAAAGGATATCAACTTTAATCATCAAAATCCTCCAGTGGCGAATATTAATCTAAATCATCATTATGATGCACAAAAGTGCTTGCAATATTGTTGATATGAAATTCGTGATAATCCCTTTGTGTAAGTTTTCCCAATAAATCTGCATATGTTACTGAATAAAATAAGAACTATGCAAACATATTGGAAAATAGATATTTGTGTTAAACATTTAGTTCTTACTGAGATTTTAATTTACTTTTCTTCAGGCGGTTTGCAATTTCCTGTTACCTTCATATGTTACATACTTTATTTTCCTTTTTTCCAGTGCTATTTATATTTCCTTATAGCTCCAGTTTGAATAACATTTGAGAAATTTGTGGCAAGTACACATTTAAGAGGTGAGAATCAGGTTTGTTTCTCTTACGTTAAACTTCCACTAATAATAACGATAATAATTTTGCTTCTAGTAAATGAATGTAAGAAGTCCAGCCCTCTCAAGTTGTCTGTTGATTATTGATATAAATTATCACAACAATCACAAAGTAGATGCATTATGAGTTTTTATATTCTGGCATGGCATCATTTTTACCTATGTTCAGCTCAACATGCAAGTGTATCTAGCTGCAGCTAAATTTTAACAGCCTAGACTGACTCACCCAACGGAGCCAAAGGAACACTCCTCAAGGACAGAAAAGAATTTATTAGTAGTCAATTGAAATCTTAATATCCTAATTACGTATATATGTATATAATTTGCTTAGATCCAATTATCACAGAAAAAGAAAGAAAATTGAAAACACGATTAAAGAGCAAGAAATTCAGTAACAATGAAGTTAAAATCATTGTAAACAAGCTTCCTAGTGTCTACTCATTTTCTCGTGTCTACTCATTTTCTCTGATGTGCTCAGTCTCCCAGTATTCTTTTGTGTACTTGACACTTGAGTCTTCAAGATGTGATGAGTTTTAATGGATCATCAGTATACTGAGTCCTTCTCAGAGAAGAGTGCGATGGTGATGGTGAGGTCTTCCTCCTTACTATACAATTTGCTTTTCTGTAATGTATTTTCTAACATGCTCTGCCTCTTGCTTTTCAGTGCTCTGCAGTTCCACCTAACATGTATATATATTATGTGGTGTGTTTCTGTATATACTGGATACATTTTCTTTGTTACCTCTAAAATCATTGTCGTCAAGCTCACCAGGCTGGATTCCTTTAGTGACCAGTAACTGACCACTTGTGAGTTGTTCACAGTCTTGAGGCCTCTACCGTTACCCCATGCCCCTACTTTGAAGGCCTTTGCTGTCAAATACCTGGACTCTCTTAAGCTGCAGTTGTATCCTAGCATTGTAGGCAGTTCACGCCATAGAGAGTAACTGGATTTTATTACTATTCATTTAAAAAAAGCAAAGATATCATACATTTGAAACACAGCAGTAAAAAATTAAACAAAACCTAAAAAAAGATGTAATATTTAGCTGCTCATTGTGGAAGTAGCTGTTGCAACTAAACAGGCTAAAGCAATCTCCAAGTAAACCCAGACCAGCCCAAGTTCAGACAAGGCAAGCCTGACAAGTCCTAATCTTGAAGCCTTCATGAGTTAGCAAACAGCTTGTCACTACAATAGCAATTCTGCCTTTGCTACTTAGTAGACTAAAATACATTCCCTCTTACAGACCTTACAGATTTGTCACAAATTCTGATTATCAGGAAAAATGCTCATGATCTCAAACATCTGTGACATGTGTATACTCATTAACAAATTGCAGTCACCTAAGACTGTTTCAGGATTGAGAAAGAACAGTAATGATGAAGTTTTGCATTATGTCTTCAGTACCTCCCTGGGAATAAACCTTTGCTTTAGGACATTCACAGCATCTGTTAACATACAATACCACATGGTGCACTCATATAATACTTTTATACTCATTTCAGTCATGGAAATTTAAATACCATCATGTCACATTTGGAAGTGATCATGTGATAAGACTGTTTCTCCAGTTCTCCAGATTGCTAGCCCTAAGGTTCTTACGTGATCAAATCAATTTTGCAGTTAAATAACTGATCCCCAAGATGTTTTAGTTTTTCATGGTACACATCCATAGTTTTATACAAATGGTCTCCCTGGTCACATTTTTCAGAAATCTAAATCAACAAAAAAGAACCCCTTATATTCTTTTTTGTTATACAAACTTAAGACTGTTGTCCTTCTTAGCAAATCTTTATGCTATATGGTAGTGTAGTACCAGCATAATTAGATCATATAAAGATCTAGAGAACATCAATAATGTATTTGTGGCCAACATAACTGTATATTTAGCCAATATAATGGATAAGAAAGCTGCTGCTAATGAAGCATTTGTAAAATATTTTCAGGTATAGCAAACAAATGTGAATTATAACAATGAATGAAATACATGTACAGACCAAAGCCAAAGACAAAATATAGGTAATATTTTGCTTTTTTCCATTGTAAGAGGACAAGATGAATTTGTTTTGCATCTAAGCCCTCTGTAACTGAACTAATAAAAGATGTGTACTCAAATCAAATTCAAGGAGGAAAAAAAAGAATTTGCCAAGTAAAACTTTAATTCTGAAAACTATTAAAAACCCTCAAACCTATGAATAATGAAGTGGAACAATTTAGTTAGTAAGTTTGTTTGCTGAAATAGATGGAAGAGAAAAAGGAATTGCAAGTTTCAGTAGATATGCCATTTTCTCCTCTGTCTTCACCAACAAGGTCTCCCCCACTTCTGTGATTTAGTGAAAGGGTTTAAGGTAGAGGAAAAACATAAGCAGTTGATGATGATCAAGTCAGGGATTACTTGAGCAGCCTTTACTCATAAAACCCCAACGTCCTCCATAGTACATTTACAGGCTGAGAAAATTGGGGCTGTTTAGCCTGGAGAAGAGAAGGCTGTGTGGAGACCTCATAGCAGCCTTCCAGTATCTGAAGGGGCCTACAAGGATGGTGGAGAGGTACGTTTCATTAGGGACTGTAGTGACAGGACAAGGGGTAATGGGTTCAATCTTAAACAGGGGAAGTTTAGGTTAGATATAAGAAAGAAGTTCTTTACGGTGAGGGTGGTGAGGTACTGGAATAGAATTGGTGAATGCTCCATCCCTGGCAGTGTTCAAGGCCAGGCTGGACAGAGCCTTGGGTGACATGGTCGAGTGTGAGGTGTCCCTGCCCATGTCAGGGGGTTGCATCCCTGCCCATAGCCGGGGGGGTTGGAACTGGATGATTTTAAGGTCCTTTCCAACCCGAACAATTCTACGCTTCTCTGATTCTACCTAACAGGATGCATTGTGTGGTGAAAGAGATGGAAGCTGTCCTCATGAAGCTGTTGTCTTTCACCGACAACAGGTAATGGAGATCAGGGGGGTCCATGATAATTCACAGAGGGCAACTGTTGTGCCATGTTCAAAAAAGACCAAAAAACAATCCAGAAAACTGTAAGCCTGTCAGCTTCACTTTGGTCCGTGAGGAAAATCATGGAATGATTCCTCTCACATTTGTGGGCATATGGAGAAAAGTATGACTAGAAATAGCCAGCATGGATTTACCAAGGGTAGATCATGCTTGATTAATTTGATGATTTTTATGATAAAATCACTCTATCTGAGGGCAAGTGGACAGTAGTGGATGCCATTTACATCAGCTTTAGCAAGGTTTCATGCACTGTCTACCACAGTCTTCTTATATCCAAGTTGGAGTTTTATGGTCTGGATGGGTAGACAAGCAAATGTGTAAAAAAACTAATCAGATGGTTAGGCTCAAAGTGTAGTGGTAGTGGAGGCCGGTAACAACAGGCATACCAGAGAGGTCGTCTGTGTTGGGAGCTATCCTGTTTAACATCTTTATCAGTGACCTGGAGGTATTACAGTGTGCGTTCATTGATTTTGAAGATGAAACCAAATCCAAAGACCAGCCGAAGCAGTGGAGGGCACTACTCACTTCTCTAGAGGGAGCTAGATGGGCTGGAGGAATTGGCTGATGGGAACCTCATGAAATACAACAAAGACAAATACAAAGATCTACTCCTGAGAAGGAAAACCCCTAGTAGCATTACAGGCTGGGGACTGAGCTAGGGAGCAGGTTGGGGAAAAGCCTCTGGTGGCCTTGGCAGCACATAGGCCAAGAGCACATGGGACTGCATGAATCAAGGCACAGTCAGTTGCTTCTCTCACTCAACACTCATTAGACCACATCCTGGTTACTCTGTGCAGTTTTGGGACCTCCAACACAGGAAAGAATTACAAATTGGGGTTCGTTCAGTGAAGGACCAACAAGATAGTCAAGGCTGGAGCAGATGCTCTGTATGCAGAGGTTGAGAGACAAGGGGGTTGTTCAACTTGGACAAAAGACAGCAGAGGAGGGACCCAATTGTAGTTTCCAGTATCTATGGGGAGGTCATCAAGGAAACAGATCCAGGCTCCTCATAATGGCATGTGTGAGGAGGAGGAGAGAAAACAGGCATAAACTGAAAGAAGTGAGCTTCAGGCTAGATGTAAAGAATACCTTCTTCACCATGAGGACAGGTGATCAATGAAGCGTGTTGCTCAGGAAGGATGTGCAGTCTCTGGCCTTGGAAGTTTTCAAGACACAACTACACCAATCAAACTGTGAGCTGTCTTATCTGACCTCAGAACTGACCTTCTTTAGAGCAGGAAGATGAGCTAGAGACCTCCTGAGATACCTTCCTAATTCCTGAATTAACCTATAGTCTTAAAAGTGTCTTCAGTCTCTATCTAAAGCTTTTTAATTCTTGATTCAAATGATATGAAGAGACAGTGGAATCACAGCACCTAGAATCCAAACCCTCAGTACACTAGGGCTTCTTTAGAAACTCTGGAGTTTCGGAAGAAAAATCAAAATAAATAGTAAAATGGTGGGTTGAATTTGGGGGACTTAGAAATTTTCACATTAAATTTCAATGATCAAGAGACCTGGAGCTTCATGCATGTCTCTTCAAATGCAGTGTAGCTTTATTATTCTTCTCTAATGAATTTACTAAAAAGCCCTAATTAATTCAAAGGTCTACAGTCTACCTTTCTTAAGTATGTGTTCTATTGCAACCATACAACTGCTATTCAATCAAAAGCAAGAAAAGTGTGCTGAAAACTTATGTATTGACATCAAAGTGTCAGGGAGCAGAAAGAACTCACTGCTCCCTGTGGTGAGGAGCCAGGCACCCTAAGAACCCCAGGGTGAACTATGCCTTCCCTGGCAGAAGCCATCCCACAGGTTCTGAGGGTACTGGGCAGAGTGTACTCTACAGCAATAAATAGTGCAACAGCAAGAGCAGCTCCCAACATTTCAAATGGTGAGCCAGGACTAGGGGCCAGCTGGTGGAGCCTATCATGAGCAGCAGGAGATAGGGACAGAGACTAAGTGCATTGTGGGTTCAAGGGACCTGTGCAGGGGACTCAGAGTGCTGGGCTTAAGTCCAGAGGTCTGGCTAGGAACCCACACACCCATGGCATCACTGGGGTTAAGCTGAAAGGGGCTCCTGAGATCTTCTTAAAGGAGGGCAATGGGCTTCCAGGTGAGGGCTGGTACAGGCCAGTAAGCCCTACTGGGGTCCTCATGGTCCTTGAGGACCATGCTGAATAATAATACCTAACTCTGAGACTATAAATACAGACAGAAGCACCCTTTCTAAAAAAAAAAAAAAAAAAATGCAGTTTAATCAATATTTGTAAAACAAGCTACTAATTGATCAAGTGTGGAGGCAGGTTGAAGTTTTGGGCGTACTTTATAGTATGAGAGCCACAGAGGTCAGACTGACATTGAAATTGAGTAAAGTTCGATGAACATACACAGTGTGAGGATGTATTCATATGAAAGAAGGAAAGAATGGGATGAGAAGGAGAATCAATGAATGTCTCAGACATCCGAACAGAACTTCAGATGTCTAAACTCTTTTTCTGGTACTCAGGGGAGCACTGCTTTTATGTGTTCAGTGAATCTCCCACAGTATCTCAGATCTTGCTGGAATTATGGAGGCATTTATTTCAGTCAGAGAAAGCGAAAGAGGAAGAATGAATAGCTAACCTTTAAAAAGGTTATACATCCATTTAAAAGCTATTTATGCTGCCTGTTTTACTTAGTCTGAACATGCTTCACCACCCTTGTCATGCTACACGCTTCGTAACCTCCCATTAAATTTTCCAGGCTTTCCTGGTCTGATAACTACTGGTAGTCACTTTCTTAAATACCTCACAATTGCTTCCAGTCAATGATCAGAGTTCCTGCACAAAATTACTATGCAAGTAACTGATCAAGAAAGTAGAAAAGCAAACAGAGTAAGTCCAATGAAAATCAGCTTCCATTTAAACCCTTTGTGTCAGACACTTGAAAAAGATAGGTTTATAGCGATGTTCAGGCTTAGAGTTCATAGGACTAAGCCCAGTGAGGGAAACCAGGATGAGACACAGCCCTGACACAGGGTGTTCAGGCAGGACCACCATGAGGAGGCTGGGCTGAGGGCAAACTGGGAAAACCATACACAAGTCAGGAACAATGGAATCAAGTACTGGTACAGCTGATACCACTGAAGGCCCAGGCTGGAATGGAGCTCCTGGGCCCATGGGTAGGGTGTGTAGGTGGAGGCCTGAGGTGAGGCTGATGGGGATATTTAGGTTTACTGGTGCCCTCAGGACAACCTGTTTCTCCTTTGTCTCCTACCTAAATCTCAAAATTAGAGAATTTCTCAACTGGTGTTTTATACATGTGGCAATATACTTTTTTTTTTTAACACAGACCTACTTCAAAACGGGGTGGGGGGGAGAGAGTGGAGGGGAAGAGAGAAAAAAACAGGTAAATTTTGCTACACATTTATCAATAGTGTTAAAGATGAAGGGCTTCCAACAACTTTAAGTACATTGCATTAGCATTTCCTTCTAATAATTTTTTTTTTACTCTGAATTTAATCTTATCTATGACTTTTCTTACAAATGCTTTATGCAAAACTACAGAAATCAAATAGATACAAAAGAAAATAAGGTTTAGTATAGTCTGCTCCTATTTGCTCTAACTGCTAATGCTAATGCAAGAGAAACTGGAATTAATCCTTAATCCTAGGGAAATGGCTTGCATCCACTGCTTGAATGGGCTTGTATACACACTTCAAAGACTGTCTTTTGTAGAGTAGACTGGCAGCATCCCTATTACCGCAGCAATGTCACAAACTGGAAATGGCTCTACACACAGTTATTATTATTGTGCTTTTAGCAGTTTACTTCACTGTCTTGCCAGTGTGAAGCTAAAGAAGGACTCAGCAGTTGCTCTGGCGCTGGCACAATGTGCAGTGGAGCTCTCTAGCATGATGCACAGGGGGATTTCCTAAATGGGGGGGACCTCATGGGAGCAGAGCGAGCTGCCAGGAGCCTGCAGCTTGCCTGACAGTGGCCGCTGAGACCTGGCCTGGGCAAGGAGCAATGGCAGCCAAGTCCCTTCCACACCTATAAAAGAAACCCCTAGGGTGCTCTAGTGACCAGCAGCACTGTGAACAAGACAGGCAGAGTGTGGTGTGTCAGCGAGGATGTGGCATGAGAGTTTTCACAGCAGTTCACATGGAAAGGCATGCAGGAAAGGCACAGTGACAAAGGATGAGGAGAAGGCTGAGGTACTTAATGGCTTCTTTGCCTCAGTCTTTAATAGTAAGACTAAATGGTCTCAGGGTACCCAGCCCGAGCTGGAAAATAGAGAAGCGGAGATGAATGAAGCTACCATAACCCAAGGAGAGATGGTCGGTGGCCTGCTATACCCCTTAGACACAGACAAGTCTATGTGGCTGGATGGAATCCACCCACGGGTACTGAGGGAGCTAGCAGAAGTGCTCACTGAATCACTTTCCATCCTTTATCAGCAGTCCTGGCTAAGTGGGTAGGTCCCAATTGACTGGAAGTTAGCATATGTGACACTCATCTACAAGAAAGGCCAGAATGAGGACCTATCAGCCTGATGCTGGTATCAGGGAAAGTTACGGAGCAATTCATCTTCAGTGCCATCACTTGGCATGTACTGGACAACCAGCAGCTACATCAGCGGAACAATTTCATTATCTTACTGCTTTCATAATCTCTTGGTAGAATTGATGGGGGGTGGGGGGAACAACAACACAGAAGCCACGAACTGTCTTTTATCATGTGACTGTCACTTGCATTCTCAAATATAGAAAATAAGAACGTTTGAAATACCAGTTATTGATAATATGTCAACTTCTTATGTGTATTATATATTTTGATATGGACGTAGTAAAGGAAATTAAATAAAGTTAGTTTTCAGAGAATAAATAATACAGGGCTTGACAGGACACCAAGAGTTTTGTGTCTCCCTAAGGAAAAATAAGCTATACCTAGCTTATTTCAGTTACTTCTTATGGCTGACTTGGTTTGACTTTTGAGCTTGAAGATGGAATTTGATTTTGAATCTGATTAACATGCTTAGATTTTGAAACACTTGAGATTCAAAAGCATAGCCTAGGAGAATTTGATCAAAACATGGTACGTACTTGCTCCTGAAATACAAAACCAGTGTTACAGATCATTAACATCAAAACATTATGTTCAGCTACTTATGAACATTAAAGAAATCTAAGTATTTCTTGAATAAAGAAAAAGGAAGATTGTATCAGCTAAAATAAAACTATATACCAAAGGAATAGCTAGTATTGTATTTGTGTATGATTTAGTAATTTCCACCAAATGCCAGTCAGAAAAGGCATCACAAATGAAGAATCTGTACCAAATCATTAACAGATCAAATTTTAAACCACATTATCTGCCACGTCATTAAGATGCTTCCTTGATGATACCATAAGAAGTTCACTTTATGTGTCAAAAAAGCTGTTCAGTGCTTTCAAGAAAATGATTTAGATTTTTGCAATGTTGTATTATGCATTACAAAATCACAGAATCACAGAATAGCTGAGGTTCGAAGGCACCATCAGTTGCCATCTGATCCAACCTCCGTGATCAAAGAGGGTCACCTAGAGCACATTACTCAGGATTGTGTCCAGATGGCTCTTGAATATCTCCAGGAAAGGAAACGCTACAATCTCTCTGGGCAACCTATTCCAATGCTCAGTCACCCTCACAGTAAAGAAGTTCTTCCTCCTGGTCAGGCAGAACTCCCTATGCTTCAGTTTATGCCTGTTGCCTCTCATCTTATCTGCTGGCCCCAATGAGAAGAATCTGCCTCCATCCACTTGATATCCCCTCTTCACATACTTGTATCATTGATCAGATCTCCCCTAAACCTTCCCTTCTCCAGGCTGGACAGGCCCAGCTCCCTCAGCTTCTCCTCATGAGAGAGATGCTCCATAGCCTTACCTATTCCAGTAGCCATAAATAACTTACTTAAAGACATCTTTACTAATGTAAATTTGAAATAAAATACCAAAAATTAGGACAGTGCCATACAAAAACAACCCACACATTAAGTCCTTTTGATAAACACAACCCAAAAAATAGATCGTAACTGTAATACTCATTCTGACCTTGAATCAGACTCTGGCTTTAATGAATTTTGCTTATCTAGGTTTTCCTGTTCTTAACAGAGACAACCTATACATCACTGGAGACAGTGTTAGAATGAATACTTAAGATTTCAGCTAGTAGAACACTATATTTAAATAGTAGTATAATCTCATTAGAACTGACATAAATTGTGTTAATTTTTAAATTAAAGTCAAATTGAGACTGTGATGAAATGGATACACTTCACACTGGAACAGTCTGGAATGTGGTAATGGATGGCCTAAATGCATCCCTCTACTGTGATAAAGCAGCTGATTAAAAACAAAAATATGGAAATTAAGACAAAATGGGCCTGTAAGTTATTCATGAACAAGCTCAGGTGAAGCTGTGGAAACCAGCTAAATATAGAGAAAGGTATCCATGCAAGAAAAGTAACAGAAAATTATAAAGGTAGGTTTTCTTTGTTTAAAAAATAAAAATAGTGTTCTTTTCCTCACAAAGTAAAGAAGTCAAAGGACGAATGACTCTCAGAAAGAATGAAGTGCTGTCAGAAAATCTACTGGCTTTCCCAATGCAATTTAATCTTTATTTCCTTGCAAAAGTGCAGCACAGATATTTAATGAAATTTTTAAACAAACAGAAGTCTTGTTAATCTTGACATTTCAAAACACATTTAAAGGAAATTATTTAAGGTGCTCACATGTCAGGACTGGAAAAAAAAACGCTCATTTCATCATGTCCGTAAGGTGCAAACGTTAAAACAAGTTAGCGCTGTTAAAGACCACATCTAAATTTATTACTGTTTTCTTTCCCCACAGTGGAATGAATCATTTCCACTTTGCAGGACATATAAGCCAGATCATTTGTATAGAAAAAAAGGCAGCAAAGCAAATGCAGGTGGACATGGGGTTTCAGGGGACATTCTTAGAAAGTCACTGTCCAGATTCTTCTATTGAACAGGTCTATGACTTTAGCAGTATTTTTAATTTGCTTTGATTCGTCCAGTCCATATATAAAAAAGCAAAACAAACCGAATCACTTTCTACATACCTGATTACATCAACATCAATGAAAGTATAAGCTGAGTTATGGCACAAGGTTATTTCTGATGCTTAGTTAAATTTGCATCTCTAACAGTTCTGGTGCAGTTACTGTCCTGGTTTCAGCTGTAACAGGGTTTTTTTCTGCTTTGTAGAAGCTGGTGCAGTGCTGTATTTTGCCTTCAGTCTGAGAACAATGCTGATAACACACCAATGTTTTAGTTGTTGCTAAGTAATGCTTACCCTGATCAAGGTATTTTTACTCTCTCATGCTCTGCCAGTGAGGAGGGGCACGGGAAACTGAGAGGAAGCAGAGACAGGACACCTGACCCAAACTAGCCAAACAGTATTCCATACCACAGCATGTCATGCCCAGTATATAAACCCAGGGGAGCTACCCGGAAGGCCCAGATCACTCCTCAGGTCGGGCTGGGTATCAGTCAGCAGGTGGTGAGCAATTATATCCAGAAAAGTAGAAGTAAGAAAACTCATGAGCTGAGATAAAGAGTTTAAGTGTTAAGCCATCATGGAAGCACGACTCCATCATGCCTAATGGTTACTTGTGAAAACAAAATGACGTAACTCTGAACATTCCCCCCCTTTCATCTTCCTTCCCCAGATTTGTATGCCAAGCATGATTGCACATGGTGTGGAATATCCCTTTGGTCAGCTGCGTTCAGCTGTCTAAATTGTGTCCCCTCCCAAGTCTTTGTGCACCCCAAACTACTTGCTGGTGAGGCAGAACAGAGAGAAGAAAAGGCCTGGACTCTGTGTAAACACTGCTCAGCACTAAGCAGAACATCCCTGTATTATCAACAGTATTTTCAGCACCAGTCCAAAACATAACCCCATGCTAGCTAATATGAAGTAAATACCCTACCCTAGCCAAATCCAGCACAGTATCTGACTGCTCTCTGACTCTTCCATTCAACTGCGTATTAGTGTTCACTGCATAGCAAAACTGGGTTGAAGAACAGAGTGTTGAACGAAACAAGTTATTGGAACATTGAAGAATAAGTGTACTTGATGTCAGATACTCTCTGGTCATTTATTTGACACTGCTAGGACACCTGGCAGCAACTAACAAAGATGAAATCATCAATGACTTAAGATCAAGGTTAAAACTCTACAAATTGACTAATGATATATACACAAACAGCCAAAATTTCATGGCAGTTATGGCCGACCTTTAGTTAATGTATGCAAAATATATTACATGTAATGCATTATACCACCTTTGTTGAGTGACATTTTAATCTGGATCCAGACATGTTCATATCATTACTAAGACCAAAAAAATGATGCATCAGGTTTCTAACAGAGAAACACTACAAAGGCAAAATTATGTATTTCAGTGTTTAGACTAAACTGAAATAACCTGAGGTAGTTGTAGGAGTCTCAAGAATTAATATATTTCTGTACAAGGTATTTGTGGAAGTTAAGATGATACTGACTACATTTGAAAGAGCCGCAATGTCTGCACATCAAGAAAAAAATACAAGGATAATGATGCACAGAAGGTATATAAAAAATACTGTAGTCACTGGAAAGAGGACAGGGAAAAAGGACAAACGAATAAGAACTATACTGTTCAGCCTGGAGAAGAGAAGGCTCCAGGGAGACCTTGTAACAGTCTAATACCTAAAGGGGGCCTTGAAGAAATCTGGAGAGGGACTTTTTACAAGGGCATGTAGGGATAGGACAAGAGGGAATGGTTTTAAACTGAAAGAGGGTAGATTTAAATTCTACCCTCATTAGAAGACATTAGGAGGAAGTTCTTTACTATGAGCGTGGTGAGACACCGAACAGGCTGTCCAAAAAAGTTGTGAATGCCCCATCCCTGAAGCCCAGGATAGATACAACTTTAAGCAACCTGGTGGAAGGTGTACCTGCCTGTGGCAGGGGGTAGGAACTAGATGATCATTAAGGTTCCTTCCAACCCAAACCATTCTATAAGAAAGAACACTTTAAAAACATGGAAAAATAGAAGAAATAGCAACATCTGTAGAGTACGCTTAATATATACGCTGTTATGTACATATGCATGTATACTTGTTCACATATATGTACGTATATATATACACATGCTATATAGATTATGTTAAGAAGAAAGCTCAATCCATTTGTATGTATTTTAGATTTGTCTGTTTCTTCAGGAAACATGGCTGTTCCTCGAAGTGTTCCTAGTAAAGGAATCACGATGAATATCTGAAAAAAATGAATCTTTTTCATTCTGTTGTATGGATGATGTACGACTTAGGCTTCTTTAGTAGACAGGTCTATTTCTGTTACAGCATCTGTGTTGCTCCCCCCAATCCCTCCTCCTGTGCCCCAGTTGTAAATCCAGAACTATATGTTGTTGTAGAAGTCATTAAAACAATTTTAAAGTAAATCTGATATTTGACAAGCAGTTGCACTGTGACTCTCCTTCAAGACTGGAGTGACATGCTGAATTGCTTGGAGTGAGTTAAAATTCTGAGTACAGCATTTTCAACAACGTGAAGCTTAGGCAGTACCTTTTTAAGACATCCATATAAATAAGGTTGTACCCTTTACAGCACTAGTGGTTACTGAAGACCAGCACAAGCCTCCAGAAACACTGGCAAGTTTTTCATTTGTACTAAATTCCTGAGTTGTAGAAATTCATTGTGAACATTTTTACACAAAGATTTTTAAAGCTTGTTTTAAAAGTAATGTTCCACTTCAGAAAGGTTTAAAAATAACCTTTCAAATTCAGGACTTTAATCCTCTGCCAGTGTTCGATAAAATCTAATGGTTTTGACTGTCAAAGAGGGAAGAAAACTGTGACAAGTTCTTACATTCAAGCAGAAAGATAAAAATACTTCTATTGCTTAAAATATTTAAAATTACATTCTGCTTGTCTTGATTTTACAGTTAAGCACTAAACAGTTAAGCATCTTATTTTTATTTCTTCTTTTTCAACCCATTACACATTTATGGTTTGAAGCTTAAAAAAACCTTCATTTTGTTTGTATAGATTATTTATCTACTGTTTCACAGCCAATAACACTCTCTAAACTTTTATGATCATCTCTTCCATTACACATGTCATCATTTAAGGCAATCCTTGTTGTTACGTTTCCCTATGGACATACAAGGATCTCAGACTGCTGTTAATTAGACTGAACCAGCAACTAAACAGAGAAGGAATTTCTGAGGAGACTGCACTTTAAAAACTCTTACAGCCCAGGGGGAATCCTTCAGTTGCCACTTTCCAACGAACAATGATTCCTCACTCTCTTCACCACAACTGGCAAACTTACATGAAGGTCCAAATGCTAGGGGAAAAAAAGATCTATAGGGTCAGGAAAAAGTGAATGCTATATCAAAACATCAATAGGACTTCACAAGCTTCTATGCAAATCTTTTCTTTTATATTGTGCCATTTTATTGATGTGACTTCTACAGCCTTAAACCTTTGCTGATTATCATCAGATTTTATCTTATAAAACAATGTAATTTCTGATATTTGAATAGCAAGAATTGTTGCAAAATATAAATTTGAGTATTTCTTAATAATTTCTGGAATGACAATATGACAGTGCTTTTTCTTTCTAGTAATGTGAGACAATGTAATATAGGCAATGACTATTAAAGGACTGTGGAGGAGACAGGTATGGTTATTCCATTTCCTTATTTCTTCATATTAATTCTTTGATCTCCTAGTACTAGATATACCATTATTCAAAAGTACCAGAAATGAAAGTGTAGCAAAAGTATAGCTTGACTGTGCAGCAAGTAACACCTGAGTGATACGGAAAGCTAGGACACAGAAAACACGATGCAAAAGAGCTTCAAAGTGTTCAGTAACAATAAAGCAGCTTCGAAAAGTTGCCAGAAGAACTTACAAACTGTGGCATTAATACCTCTGTCCTTACTGCAAAGCTAACACAGAAATGACAGAAATACAATATGCATGTCAGTGAATAAATTGCCCTTGGCTGACAGAATTTTCCTAAAGCTTTGCTAGAATAGTTCAGAAGATACCAACATATGATGAAACTACTCAATGCCAGCAGAGTAGATCATACATGTAATATCAAGGGAAAATAATTACTTCACACTTGCTGTGTTCACTCATTTATATTAGCACCGCAATTTCAGAGATGCAACAAACATCAGGGGCAATGGAAGGCTGGGGCGGGGAGTTGAGGGCTAATCGTTGACTGTTACAATTTTTCCACTTATTCTTGTTAAACATGGTGGTGTCTGATTCCATATTCTTCTAATGGGTGTTTTAATGCTCATTTTTATTATAGAAGGTTCCTGGGTTTTTTTCTCTAAAAATTAAAGAAAGAGAAACAAACAAAACTAACAAATGTCTCTTAATTGTATCTTGCTCTTACATTTTTCAGCCTGCACAGAGGAGAAAGACCTGGGACAGCACTCAGGATCCCTGACAGTTCATCATATCTCAATGTGAGTAAGCTCACTAGCTTTGTTCTAAACGACTGCAGCTATCTTTCTCAAAGAAGTGTCTGTTACAGATGGGACTAGCCCAGAATAGCACAGACAAGCCAAGGGCCTTGGAGCAGATATATGGCCTTCTTATTTACCACTCTAGTCACAGCTTAATGGATAGCCATAATTTCTTTTTAGGGAAGATCTGACCCATTAGCGTCAATATTCTTGGGTAAAAAACTTACTGGGAAGCATGGAAAATAATCCTTATAAACAGAAAATATAAATTGGGAAGAAAACTCCCCCTACTACCCTGTGAAAGTAACATTTCACTGAAAGATCTCATTTACAAAGCAACGGAGCATCCCTCCAAGTTTTAGAAGAGACAGACTTTTTGAATGTCTTGTGACATAAAATTCTCTTCACTGTACATTCATAGGTTGTTCCAGAAATTCCATGCAACCTGAATGTCTCACCGAGCTTGTAAATAAGGTATTTTTTCGGTGGTGACAAGAGTGTCCTTTATAGTGTGGAGAATGGAGAAGGCCTTGACAGCTTGTTGCAGGTAAAAATGATTAGTGGTAGATTTCTTCCATCAAAAGACCCCAACAAAACAACAAACAAAACTGGGTATGCAGTCTTGGAAAGGAGGATTCTAAGACTTTATCTGCAGGCAAGTAGGTGAGATGTATTTCCCTATGAAAAATAAGCTTTCCAAAGAAAACTTTATTTGTCCTTGCTGCTGAGGAGATGGCACCAAGGTTTCTCAACAATCTATCTCTTTTCTTAGATCCTTTGTTACATACACTTCCCTCAGCTACTTTAGTTATGCTTCATAACAGTTTTCCATTTGGCAGCCTCTATGCTAGAAGTTCTTGGTTTTTTTAGGGCTTATTTAATGGCCACTATCTTTCTGTGGTGTTTTTTTAAGGTGCAGACACCATCTCTGTAAACCTTAACTACTTTGTCATGGAAACACTTTGGTTGCAGAACAGAAGAAGAAACAGCATCAATTAAAAAGGGGAGATAAAGTGTCTTCAATACAGGAGTCAGGTAGTCATATAGGGGGGGTCATGTCAACAGTGAACCAGCAGAATACAGCAGAAGTGGAGAAGGGTTGAGAAATTAAGTGTGTGGTAGGTTACAGGACCAAGGAGGGACCAATGTGGGCAGCAGCAGTGAGAGTGAGACAATTTACACCTGTTTAGAATTTTCATGAGGTGTCATCCATAAAAACTTGATGGGGGGAGATGGCGGGGGGGAAGGGGAAAATTTTCATGAATACTTAAAATTCTAAGAGATACAAAAAACCATTCACTTTGGCTGCAATCCAGAGCTTACTTGTTTTTAAAACTTGGACACATTATCACCTTAAATGCAAACTGACAAATGTCACAGCATAACACAGCAATAAGTTTTAATTTGGGTGCTTCTATGGCTGTGGGCATCTAACAATACAAGTTGTAAATTAAGATATAATGAAATGTACTCAGATAATATACCTTCTTGCATCAATCTCCTTACACTTTTGAGATAAAATTTAGATCAATGTAATAGGAAAGAAAAATATTGCAAGGTTCGACTGGATTATTCCTGGTGTTTTCAACAAGGAAAATAAGTACCTGCTTGTATGTGGGTTTGATTTGTCTGGAGGTTTTTGGATTGTTTTTTTGGTTGTTTTTTTGGTTGTTTTTTTAGTGGGGCTTTTTTCTTTTTTAAAAAAAGTTAAAATATATTCACTACACTAAATAAGACAAAACCACCTAGATTTTACTCTGCCAAAATCTGTGAAATCCATAATATATCTTAGTCACACTGGGACATTAATAACCTTTAATCTTAAATAAAAAAAAAACAAAACAGAACAAAAAAAATTAGAAGAAAACTTTAACTGGAAATTTCACAACCAAGAAATGCTTTACGTCAAGGCAAATTATGTTCTGCTGCTTCACCGTTTCCATTATCCATATGGAAAATATCAGCATAGTGATGACTTTCTTGTCTTCTCAAATAGAAAACACAATCATTGATTTAGAGCCCCAGTTCACTATAGTACAAATAAAATACATTTACATGTCACAGCAGATGTGATAATAATCATAGACATTGAATGAAATGGTTGTTCCTCAGTTGTTCTCAGTTCCAGATGTATTTTCCAAGTAAAACCATGCCTCAATTTTGATTATAATAGTGATATCACTTCCCCCAAACTATACATTTGTATAGCTGGTACTTAAATTTCTTTGTAGGCCTCAACGGGCTTGGCATATGAGAAATGTTGAATTCATGTTTCTCTGAAAAGCAGGATGAAGTGAATCAGGTTCTCCAAAGTAAATTGAGATCGATTTTGTCAAAGATACACAATTTTCAAAAATCAAACATACATATACATTCCTTCCATAAGTGTCTATAGAAAATGAGTTTGCCTTAATTCCCCTGTGGTTTTCAAATTCAGGATTGCTTCCTGAAGAACCTAGTACTGGGCAAGGAACTAATTTTAAAATGAAGTCCTGAGCTTGCCTTTTAGTTAGTCTCAGTGGTCTCTGATGTTGCACAAGTTATGCCCCAGAGTTGACACATTTTTTGCCCCGTTGATTGTTAACTGAGCCTAGAGTGATGAGTTCACACATATATATTTTCACTATACATGCTAAATATGAAAAATGCCTCATTTTTTTTCTGTCAGGAAATGGAGTCTGAAACCTTTTGTCTTCTCAGTTCCCCATTTGACAGCCCAAGGGAATCCCTTACCCAGTGCTTGCACAGAGGTTTGTTACCTACAAAATTTCAGTTCTGTTCTTGGTTTTCTTTAAAAATTTTGAGGCCTAAGTATATTAGCATTTAATAAGGTTTTAAAATACTAAAAATAGACATTCATGCTCTCTTTTTCACATTTATGCTCGTTTAAATAATGAAATAAAATATAATGATAAGGAGGTATTATCACTGAAAATTTGCTTTTAGAAACTTCTAAAAGCAAATTCTGTAAGAAAATTCTGAGTTTGATTTCATAAAGGCAGGATTTAGATGTTTAATATGCCACAGCAGATCCCATTTTCTGAGCACTTTTACTAGAAATGCTCTGATTTATTCAGTATCAAGGGTCAACCCATTACATTTTTTTACGTAAAATTATGGGGTTTTAATTTGTGACAACTGTGTATGTATCAAATTTGCATTATATTATTTCTATGCCCTCAATACAATTTTTTGAAGAATCAGCTACTTGCAAATACTGATACAATGAAAAATGCAGACATGAGTTATTTGTGCTGAAATTATCTGACTTGCACTAGCCAAAGATACACGCCAAAAAAAAAAAGAAACCAAATCTTGCTGACTTCAGAGATAATCATACATGTTATCTAGCACAGGAACAGGTGTAGCAGATCAATCCAAAGAGCCACAAAGTCTTGTATCTTTTTCCCATCAGTGGATAAAAGTGGGTGTATAAGGAAAATTATAAGAATAAGAGGTAAATATAAGCTTAATTTCCCAAAAAATATTTCTTGTTTTCAGAAGTCTCTGCTTTAGGAGCTCATTGCCCACTGTGTTGTAGTGGAGTTGGGTTGTGCCTGGCCAACAAAAGCATGCATATACAAATTTCAATTAACCCTGTAAGACAGAGGAGTAACTTATTTATAAGCATAGTCTAGTAGGTTGATTATAACCTATTAATCACTGAGAAAGCTGTGAATTATGGAGAAACTTATCAACAAAGGATGGAAAAGAAACAAAAGACAGATGAAAAATTGACCCCGCCAGAGATAAACTTTGGAGGATCGAGGAGAAAACACGAAAAACTGGTGTGAACACCTATGAGCTAGAGGCCTGAGCTAAGGAGTTAGGTCAACAGACCAATGGAACATCTGCTAGAAGAAGCTGCAGGTAAACCTTTACTTCAAGGAAAAAATTATCAATGACTGCTTAATTACTTGTGTGAAACTGACACTCTGTGATGTGGGTGCATTACTGCTGCCCAAGAGGAGGGGCATGTATTGATTCTGACCAGGAGACTATTGCATGTCCACGAGTTAGCTATCCACACAATAGAAAACTTGAGTAGGCGCACATCCCGTGCGCACGTCCAGTGCAGCACTGTGCTGCACAATCATGGCTGCAGTATAACCTTAGCCAGCATATTTAATAGAGAAACCCACAGGCAGCTCCCACTTGATACCAGTAATTAGACCATGTACATAACTTTGCCTTTATCTAAAAAAGCTTCAAGAAGCCCTCATGTGAAGGTCCATTAGGAATAGTTGTTTTCCTGCAATAAAGTTATATAATAGCTAGAATGACCAAAGGGAGAGTTTCTTTCCACAGACAGAATCTGCGCAGCACACTGAAACCCTTTCCCTTAACTCACAGAGCTTTGCCTGAGGACCTGCAGATCACAGAGAATAAATGGGGGCAGGGGGTTTGAGGAGGAGGGAATATATGATGGTAGACAGTACTGGATCTTGTGTCATTCATATTCCTCTCACTACAACAGTACCTGATTCTTAGTGCAATTAGCGCTTATTTTCTTAAGAAACTAAAAGTGCTTGTAGTGCTGTTTTCTTAAGAAAATAGCTAATTAATATAAAATTCAATGAGAAAAAGGTTGTAGCAAATTGAAAATTAAATACAATTTTCTGTAAAATGTAATTGAAAAGTTAAGTTTACATGAATAGATCAATGCATATTTCTCTTCCCCTATAGCATATAAATCCAAAACGGTTTTTTACTGTTCTTCCTTCCTAGTACTGCATTTATTGTTTTCAAATAAAATTTTTCCTGTTGTTGGTAAACACCATGGATTCTTTGGATAACTACTTATTACAAAGACCGATGAAAGGCAGCCTCATGCCTAGGTAACCAAAACCCATAAAATGAAAATGTAAAGTCAAATGTCTAATTTCTTACAGTAAAGGAATTCATGGAGAAGACCAATGACACTAAGTCAGGGCAATCATTATATTCAAATGCGAGTCTGGAGAGCTGACTTGATTTAAAAATGTGGTTAAGTATTTTTATTAGAGGTTCTATAAATGTCTATCTCCATAAAAACAAAAAGGTGATATAAAAGAATGGCAGGAAGTACTTCATTAGAACATGTATGCAATTTGTTAAGTCTGAAAACCTTTTTCCAAACATTAAACCTCATAAAATGCACTGCTAAACAGAAAAAAGGGCCTCTAAATGGAGATCTGTCCATATGCCCAGCAAGAATTTGACCTTCTATGGGTTTGTAACAGGAACTGTAAAATGAGGACATTATATACATACTTACAGTTTCTTTTATTTGCTAAATGTATTATCATAATGCAGTTGATAGCAAATCTTGGAAATGAGGATATGGTTTCTGAAGTTCCAATATACAATATAGCACTTCCCATAAATGCGTGAAAAGCATAAACTTGCATTTTCTTAGATTCAAGAAATCACCTCTAAAATAACATTGATTTATTTTTTCTGCTTCCGTAAATATTCAATCACCCTCTGTAAACAAGTCTTTTGATGCATATTAGAGATTTTCATTGCTAGTTAATGTGGCATTTACAAAAGCCAGCAACTGCCTATGGAATAACTTGAAACAATTTCACTGAGTCTAAAAGTAAGGTAAGAGTCAGTGGACAGCTCATGAGAATATCTGCCAATGATGTTAATTTACTTGAAAAAAGCTATCTACAATGTAGTCATTTTCATCAGGATGAGGCGAGTCACATTTTGGCAAGTGACTTTCCTTCCTATAAATCTATCCTAGAGTAACAAGCTCAGATGTCTCCAAGAAACCATTTAGTAAGATGATATTACCCCCATATCCATTCTTACGCAAAATATACCTGAACTGCATCTGCTTTGCTCCTTTCTAATTTTGTTCATGGCAAGTTTCACAGCAAATGGTGTTTTTTTAAAAAAAGAAAGTCTTTTATAAGCCAACACTGTCCTTCCCACAAACAGTTCTTAGATGAACCAAGGACTGGTTTTATTAGTGGCTTTTCTTATTGTCCTGTAGCAGCAAATGCACATCATCCTGATTTCTTTTCTTATCGCTCATTAATGTTATCTGATTATCCTTGCTTATGGAAAAAAGACAAACCAAATAAATCCAAAACAAACTGAAGACTCAGGTATTTTCCTCAGTGAAATGACTTCATTGGTTTTCAACTTGATGCACAAATTCAAATACCATACACAATAAAACTAATCCATAGTTTAAAGCAATTCTCTCGATGTGCTAATGAGGAACTGATTTTCTGTTACTTAATCCTGTGGTTCATTTTTACTCTATTTCCCCAACAACATCCTACTGACTTTAACAGTTAAAGCCAAGCGTATGACTTAATACATCTAAATCACCTCATGGAAATCTGACATATCAAATTGGTTAACCAAAGCTACCACATTTTAGACTCCCTTTAAGGTCCATACAGAACAACTGATACCTCCAACTCTGGTTCATCTGATTGACAAGAGATATTCTCAACAGCTGATACATCAATCAACCTTTTAGGTGCCTGTTTCCACTGATTATATGAGGAAAATAAAATCACATGCTCAAACTTAAGTCTGAGATGGCTAGAGCTAGGTGAGATGAGCCTTGCATACTGAAGGGGAATATGATTCTTTAATGCTTTCTCACTCCAATTCCCTCACCTTGATGGAAGGGAGAGGGGGCAGAAGATAGGATGCAGAGTTTTCAGGAAGGACAGAGGCTGTGGGCTCTAAAGTTTGGAAAAAGCAAGCTTTTTACCTTGCCTAAAAGAGAATGCAGGAGGTAAAGCATGCAGTTCTGACCTAGACACTGCAGAGGATAGTGATAATTGCAAGTAATTATTTTTGGCTTAACTGAACAAGGAACAAACAGACACAACAGAAACTGAGTCAAGACAGGACTTCATTTAGGATTTTCTTCTTCATGACTTGTATTTCATTCTGAGAACAGAACACAAGCCAAAATGCAAATACAATTTGTTGAATTGTTTTCTTTATGTATAAGCATATAAATATTGCATTCTTTTGTAGGCTGCTAATGGAATTCTCCTGTAATGTCTGCCTTGAATTAGAAGAGTTAGTTTTCTTAATTATAGGTATGTCAGTCTACAACCACAATTTCATGAGTCATTAAAATATTGTAGAAACTTCCATAATTCCCTTTTTTGTAGTCCAGCTGCAGTATAATAGGTTAATAAAACTTGTTGATCTCTCACTCTCAGAATTCATTACAAGCTGCACTCTTGAGCTTATAAAAGAATAGTCTTGAGACCTAATGCCATGAAATTTCAAATTTAGATTCAAAATAAGCAGAAAGATACTCTGATACAGATGCAGATATAGTCCTCTCCCATTTTGAGGGAGTACCAGGACTTTGAAATCTACCCAGTTATCCCTCCTCATTCCATTTTGTGGAATTTTTACTCTTTCTTAAATACACTTTCCCTGAGGTGCCACCATCCTTAGCTGTATCCTGTGGTGGGACCACTGGAGCTGGCTGGAGCCAGCTCTGTCCAATATGGGGCAGCCTCAGCCTCTTCTCAGAGAGGCCACCCTTGCAGCCCCCTTGCTACTCACACCTTTGCACCTGCACCCAACACAGCATCACAATGGAATTTTAACATCCTGTCCATTAAACAACACGTAAGTATAAATTTCCTGTGACATGAGGAGCGGGCAGAATACATTCTGATTAGAGTATGCGATAAAAAGAGTCCTGTCACTTTCACAAGACAGAGATGTTTCCTTCATTTGTATTCCAGCTGAGGGCAGTAACAGCATTTGGAGTCACATGAGTACATTTATAGCAAAAGCTACAATTCACGTTTGCAAACTATGTGATCAATGATTCACATTAAGTGTCACAAAGTGTTTGTGAATAAATGCTGCCCACACAGAGGATTTGTTCTCACAACAAAAAATTTTGACAGTTCTTACAATGGGGTTATACTTGCACAGTCTGGGTGTTCTTTAGTCGAAATTGTGTTTGAGTACTTAGAAGAAAAAACAACGTGCATTGTTGTATCCCTATCCCCTTTCTTGAGGATGCAGGGCCTTATTCTAGTCCTGCTATTTGGTGAATGCTCTCAGTATTCCTAAGATAGGTGTATTCTCCCATCTGCTCCTTTCATTCTGTCTCTTCTTTTGGTTTTGCACTTCCTAACCTAATACAGTTTTCTCCTTACTGATGGCTATTTCTTCTTCCTAAAATCTTAGAATAGCTGTGTAGTTTTCACATTAATAAGGTATCCAAAACCCTGATGATCTGAACATGCAGTCAGTGAATTTTTGGATTTTTCTTTTTTATGTACTCTTTCGCTATGGGTATGTTTATATAGTAAACAAGGACTTGGCTTGGCCTACTTGTATGTTTAGGTTTAGTTTTTTTAACATACCTGCTGTATTTTGTCCTGTTAGAGAAAGCAATGCCAAACTGTGCATATACTCAGGCTCAGAAGTGTTCTAGTGTGCACTGATCTTTAGCTTCTGTGGAAATTGATGTCCATCAGGCACTGTTGCCAGTTACCTGTCTTAGATGACCTCAACCTCCTACCTGACATCAATTTGACCTTAGTGCTTGCTGCTCAGTACAACTGTATGACTGCTGCAGGCAAAGAACAAGTACCTATTATATTCATAGTTGTCAGGTTATGCACAGCAGCTAATGAATGGATTAAATTTTCCAGAAGGCTAAGGCCATAAAGAGGTTAACTATAACTAATGCTAGTCATCATGCATTTCAATGTATCTGAATCTGTTTAGCCAGTCAGATTATATAAAATTTTTATCAAGCTGTTGCTATGTTACCTCATTTTATGTACTACTATGCAATTCAGAGATATAGTCAAACTGCAGATAAAATTTACTGTGTCAAGCTTCCTGCTTAAGAAAAATGTAGCAGAGATGCAAGTTATTTTCACTGTTCCCTGGTACATTTTCTTTTCACTTAAATTATGGAAACCTACATTGGTTCCCCCTCCCAAAAAATTTCATAATGATGCAACTTATTAAGACACTTTACCCTAAACACAAATAAAATTCTAATTTATCTAGAGAAAGAACAGATTTTTAATAAGTCCCACAAGAAACATCCTGTAGTAGAAATGTCTCCTATGACTTTAGCCATGAACAATCCAGGAAAATTGAGACTGATTATGTTCTTCTGGTATCTCTGTCCCTTGCATCTCAGTATAATGATGTCTCATCCTAAGCAATGTAACATGCTGCTGATATGCAAGGGGAGACAGTTCATCACTGCTATTCAGTTTATTTAGATATCGTGCTCTTATCTGAATCAAGGTAACTGAATATAAACAATCTGTAGGAATGCAGTGGTCTTGATGCAGGGAACAGCATCCCTTGTCATAACTCAACTACTTCCAGAAAACTTATTTTGAAGAAGCTAAGACATAAAAAACAGGGAGTAATACATGAGAAACTTACTGATGACACTGTATGTGTGTACTTTGCCTATACAGTTAGAGAAAACAAATAACTTTAATTTCTAAGGAATATCTGCAGAGTGATGCAGGGAAAAAAAAGCATAGTGACATTCTACAATATAGAAATAGCTAATTTATTAGGGGAAAAATGTTTAAAGAAAATTTATAGTAGGAAGAACTGTTAAAACAAAAAACTTCACAGTGAAGAAATAAACCTGTGTGTATGCAGACATGGATTTTTCACCAAGTGTAGACAGCTGCATAGTAGACATTTATGTCTAAAGTCATGTATTAGTTTTGGCTGGGATAGAGTTAATTTTCTTCTTAGTAGCTTGCATAGTGCTATGTTGTGGATTTGTGATGACAACAGCGTCAGTAACACAACAGATTAAAGACAAGGGGTAATGGGCATAACCTACTCCTGGGACAAAACTGAAAAAAAGAAGAAAATTTTTCACAGTGAGATCGCGAATTGGAATAGTCTTCCAGGGTAAAGTGGTGGATTTCCCAACACTGGACATTTTTAATATCTGGCTGGACAGGGTTCTGGGCCATGCAGTCTAGACCATGTCTATGCCTAGAAAAGTTAGACCAGATGATCCTCAAGGTTCCTTCCAATCTGATATTCTATGACTCAGTGTTTTAGCTATTGCTAAACAGTCCTTGTACAGCATCAAGGCCTTTGCTGCTCCTCACACTTCCCAACCTAGTAGGGTAGGGCAACAAGAAGTTGGGAGGTGACACAGCTGGGACAGCTAACCTCAACTTACCAAGGGGTATCCCATACCATGTGACAGTGTGCTTAATAATAAAGGGTGAAGAAGAAAGAAGGAGCAAGGGAAAGGGAGCATACAGATTTATGGAGTTTGTCTTCTCAACTAACCTTTACACGAGACCTGCTTTCCTGGAGATGGCTGAACACCTGCTTGCCTGCCAATGGGAATTAGGGATGAATTATTTATTTTGCTTCACTTGCTCATGCACCTTTTGTTTTGCCTATTAAACTTTTTATCTCAACCTAAGAGTTTTCTCACTTTTACTCTTCAAATTCTCTCCCCCATCTCACTGGGGTGGAGTGAGCGAGTGGTTGTGTGGTGTTCAGTTGCCTTACTGAGGTTAACCCAACAGATAGTCACTCCAGCCTCTCATAAAGAAAATGCAAAGGAACGGATACTTGTCTGTGATTCATTGAAGACAGGTGCATTCCTTTATTCTGATGAATTATGCCTGAACATTGATTATGAATAACGTGGCCAGTTCAGATGTGGGCAATAAATACTAGAGAAATGAATTCTAACCAGAAGGCATGAAAACAAGAGCACACTCAGAAGAGTAAAGCAAACATTATACATTTAGCCTTGTTAAGTCTTCTGGGTTAGCTCTCTAAGGTTAGCTCTAATTAACTGTAACTTAATTATACCCAAGCAACACATTTAAGCCTTGAAATATTGTCAATGCTGGCACAGTAAATTTTTTCCTTATCTGAAAAAAGGTAAGCTTCTTTCTGAACTTTATATTTCTGTGTTGTTTTAATTCAGTATCACTGTAGTTCGCTCCATATTACAATTATTGTTAAAAAAAAAAAAAAGAAAAAAAAAAAGAGATTGTTCTGTTCGACCCACATGTGAGCATTCCAAATATCCATGGGTTTGGTATAGCAGTGTGAAAATAAAACTGTATACTGACAAAGTTATAAGGAATTTCTACAGAACCATAGTGATTATGCCACAAAGGGGACAATAAAAATATAATGCCAGGTCAGCTCAATATTTCTCAGTGGTTCACAGAGGTTAATGAGGAATGACAGAATCTATTTTGTAATTAGCACACGAGTGATTAGTTCAAGGCCACACATTCTCAGTAATGGAGAATAGTAATATTATACTGACGTTAAGAATACAAAGGGAGATTATCTCTTCTGAAGATCATTATGATGAAAGACTGAATACATTAAATTCTGTAGCAAGCTTGTTTGCTGGAGAGTAAAAGGAGGCCAACTGGCATAAGTTACAACTTCTGCTTAACACAAGTACCCTGATCTTAAATGATATAAACTGTCCTACTTAGCCTCCCTTACCCATGTATTTATTAACATGGAATTTCATTCATTTTTCATGTCACTCTTTTAGAATTAAAAACATTAACATTTTTCTACATTTATACTTTTTGTCTTGAGCAAAAGTATCTTTCAGTATCTAGCTTTACAAGATCAAAGAATGAGGGTGATAACATTAATGAGAAAAAGCACATAAAAGATCTCTGAGAATTCTGCCGTAATGTCAGTAGCTCCACAGGATCAATGCAAGGGTGAGACAGTAAAATGAACAGGTACTTCAGCTTTGAAACATTACTGAAGCTTCCCACAAAACTTGGAGAAACTGGGCTTCTCAAATAAACCCATTAATACTAGTAGATTCTGAGTGCTAGTGTTTTAGTCTGAAGTTACAAGGAATTTTGAAGGGAATTTGAAGTTATTTACTCAGAAATGCAGGAAGATGATGACTACATAACCTCTGGAGGTCCCTTACAACCTGAATAATTCAGTGATCCCTATGCGGAATACCATCAGTAGCATATTGTGAAGGAGAATTGTGACAAATAGTGACAGAACACCTCTACTGTGCATAAGGTCTTATTCAGTACATTTGGGCTATTTTAAGAGTAAGCAATTCTTAGTTTGCTCTCCATTCAGGAAAGACTACAGAAGTAAAGTAATGGACGTTAGTATTTGAGCACACTTTTTCTGTTTTTCAACTCAATTTGACACCAGTTTTTAGCCAATATATGTATCAACTGAGCTCTGCTATTCTGCCTTCTCTTGTTGCTGAGCTTTGAAGGCTCACAAGAGAGTCTCCAGCAGCACAGTCTGGGCATGCATACTCTTCACAGTTTATTCTCTTCAGAGCATCACTCCACTAATCCTTCAGTGAAATTGGCTGGAGGGAAAATGAACTCATCTCATACACCCTCTGTCCTGAGGGAAACAGAAGGTGACGCTGGCTAGTCTTGTTATTGCTGTTCTCTCACAGATCCTGTTCACCCACTCACTGCTATTTGTGGTGCTGGATGACTTGGCACCCCCTGAAATCTCTTCCTGTATCTTTCCTTATCACAAGAATTCTAGGCTGTTTCCCATTACATGTTTGTCTCACTAAGTTATAGGTGATTTTGGCATTCTCAGTAAACCAAGTTTTATTTTTAAGTTTGTGACGTATTTCTAATTTAAATGCAGATTTTTCACTGTTGCTCATTACCTTGTGCCTTTTTAGTAGATACGTTGTGTGGAGTGCTACAGAAGGGATCATGAGCTGCAAAGATGTCATGGCACTTCGTGAGCTGGCAGTATGCCTCAGAAATACTATCTTGTGCTAGGAAGAAAAGTTGCAGATTTTTCTTGTGCAGGGTGGGAGGATGCAAAGTTTTTTTTAACTGACTCTGGAGCAGAATGTGAGAGCTGTGAGAAGTTAGGAAACTGTAGTCTTCATAGGGCATTTCAGCCAGAAGCTGAGGCATATAACCAATGACCATTTCTCACCAGAACCATAAAGGAAGGGGAATGGAAAAAAGGTGTAAGTTTTTGCTTCATCAAGGGAGAAGCTTGGTTTTCTTTGGCAAGAGTGGTGAAAACTTGTTTTCTGATCTTCAGGGCTTAATTAGCTGGAACTGCTTCCTTAGCCATTATGAAGTTGTTTTAGCCCCCCAGAGACAGACCAACTTCAGCATTTTCCCACCAGCCTCCTAAAGAACTGCAGAGCAAACATCTTTCCTTGTTCTCCCTCTTGCTTTATCCTGCTTGGCATGCTGCAGCCGTTTTACTAATACACTTTTCCCCAGCTAACTGCTTGGTCCTGTAAGCAAGCTGTCTTTTCCTCCTGAGTCAGAATTTTCAGGTACATGTCACTACACAGAAAAGGTCAAAAAAGACGAAGAGAACCAGGAAACACATAGCATAGTCAGCTACTATGTCTGTGCAAAATACTGGTGGATATAATTATGTTATGAAGAGGGAAAATGAAGGGAAAGGGGGATAAATTAAGAGGCACGTGTTGGCAATCTGTTGCCTTTATTCACTCCATGACATTTGCTGTTTATATACAGTTACATTTCTCAAGTCCCATTTAGTCCCAAACTGGATATCCGTCAGTTCTGTGCACCCCCTTCGAAAGAGGGTACAGAAGGTGTGGTAGATCCTAATCTCTTGCATGCATGGTCACCAAAAGTAAAAAACACTTTTTTACTCCTGCCTCACTTTAACCGTCACAGGAATAGAACAGAGAACAGCAGATAATGATAACTGAGACTGTTAGGAATTTGGTTCTCTACCTTGTTACACAAGCAATGCCAGAGAATCATTGAACAATTTGGGTTGGAACACACCTCTACAGTTCATCTGGTCAAACATACACTCATCACGAGTGGAGACTACATGACCTCATGGGCGTTTGACCATTCTCATGGGTTAAGAGTTTCTCCTGCTAATTGAAATTTCCATTACTACAACTGCCTCTTGTCCTTCTACTGCACACCTCCAAAAAGATACAAGCTCCACTGTCTCTATACAACAGACAGACAAGTATCTTCTTTTTTACAAGGTTGAACAAAACCATTTTCCAGGTGCTTCACTCTTCAACCTGGGCCACCAGTTCTCTGCTAGACTCACTCTCATACATAACAAGTTTTTATCAAGAGAAGCCCAACCTGGGCCAGATACAGACTCACCAATGCTGAGTAGAAGGGAAGAATAACCTCCCTCAACTTCATTATCAACACTCTTACTAATACAGCCCAGAATCTGCTGGCCTTCTCTTATGCATGGACATTGTCCTGAATCATGCTCAACTTGTTCTCCCCCATGAACCTCAGGTATTTTGGGAAAAAGTACTTTCTATGCAGTTGGTACAATCTTGTTATTCTGCCCCAGATGCAAGACTTTGCTTCTACTTTTGTTAACCTTTCCCGATTTTTTTTGCATTTGGTCTCATCTAACACCTGATTTTCTGTCAATCAAAAGGACATTCAATGTCCATGTCACATTTTGCCAGGAGTTCAGCTAAATCAGACACAAGCTCCACCGTTTTCCTCTTATGGCCTAATAACATACAGCAACACCTATAATGGTGATGAAAGGCACCCGAACACTGGAAGCGTACCACATGTGAAAATAAAGGCTCTGGCATTGTAAGGCCAAAACAGGCATTTCAGAAATCTAGGTTTCAAGTGTCCTTCTTTGAAGCATCCATTACTGCCTATTAATTTACAAGTTTGTTCCACTGTGATGAGCATACAAGTGACGCCACAACTTACATAATCATATATATGAAGCGCATTCTGGGCCCCACCAACATTCCCCAAAGTGTGTGAATGCCCAGAGAATAAAGGCAATAAAGATTTCATCAACATTTAATGCTCCAAGAACAAGGCTTGGAAGATGATGCAAAGACTGTGATCATTACTTCACTCAAAGCAGTCTTGCTCATTGCAGACTGGCTTTTTGTTACACTGTTGTTCACCAGCACTACACATTAACAGTGTAAATTCAGGAACAAATAACAATGCAAAGAGTACTGCAAAATGAAACATTTAATGTGCTGACAAGTGATAACAATAAAACTATGTAGCACACCAGCAGCAATAGGAGAAAACTTCTTTAAAGGAAAATTAATTTAATACCACGTATCTGGAATTTGCTCAGTTATTCCTAGAGAGGAAGCTATTTACATTCAGATTTTCTTTTTATTTGAACATAGTATGATTACTTTTGATTACTGTGTGAAGATACTCTGGAGAATGCCACTAGACTGATGGGCATACTTATCTCCAACATCCATTCAAATTTTGAAATCCATAAATAAGCTTTGATTTTCCTTTGGTATTTGAATATACAGAACAGAATCTTTTCAATTTGTTTTTTTCACACAAGTATTAGAAACGTAATGCTTTAGCTGTATTTGATGCAATACTATAAAGAGGTTGACTAGAAGTATTTCTTCAAATTTGTGGGTTTTTTTGCATTCCCAGTTTCCTGGCCATTTGTATTGATTTCAACTGGGATAGTTAATTTTCTTTGTAGTAGTTTGTATGGTGCTATGTTCTAAAAAGCTTGAATCCACTTTACATAATCAAAACACTGAAATGATGGCAAGAACATGCTTCTGGCCAGAAAAAGCAGGTGAATCATGGTTCAAAGTGTCAGGTTTCTGTTGTATAAAGCTCAGTTAGTTAGTGGCTACTAATCACAGAATCACAGTGGTGGTGTTAACTTATTTTTCTTTATTTACATTCTTTACTGTTATCTCAACCCATTTATCCCGTTCTCCTTTCCATCCATCGGGGGAGTGAGGAAAGGGTGAGTGAGCATCTGCATGGTATTTAGTTGCTGGATGGGCTTAAACCATGAGAGTAAGGTTCCTGTTAACCCACTCTTGCAGCCTACCCGTATCTTCCTGTAAAGTGACTCTCCATTCGCAAGTGTCCACTTCTCCACTCAGTTTGGTATCAATGGCAAACTTCACCCTTCACCAAGGTACACCTAATCCTTCTTCCAGATCATTTACTAAGATATTAAACAGTGCTGGTCCCAATATTGATCCCTGAGGAATCCCTCTACTGACAGGTCACCAGTTTGAAAAGCACCATCACCCTCTGGGTGCAGCCTGTCAGCCAGTTCCCCATCTACTACACAGGCATATAGCTGTGACAGAGAACGAGTCTGAACACACAGGTTAAAGCCTATGACCTAGCCTACGACCACCCCTATGACCTAGATCAATCTGGCTTTTGTATCTTGATTTATCATGTATTTCGTGCATGTTGGTCTTCCTGAGAGAATGTAGCCCCCAAAAACATCTCTTTAATATTGGTCTGCCAAGAGATAGTCATGAACTGAGTGTCTTGCTATTTGACAGATCCAAAGCTGTGAACTGAAACAGTCTTTCTTACATACTCTGGAGCTACCTAATATTACAGCCTTTATCTTGAATATTGTGGGTTTAGATGTAATTTCCATGTATCATCCAGAAATTCCCAGATCTGTCTGTACTAAAGGACAACAGAGAAGATGTGCTTTCTGCTGGAGATGTGCGCACCCAGCATACTCTAGAAAGCAAGCATGGTAGGCAACTTCAGCCATGGCTGAGAACAGAACTAAGAAAGAATTGGCTTTAAGAGAGTAAGTAGTTGTCCTGGGTTCAGCTACAGCA
>NW_009923154.1:0-16335 GCF_000696875.1 Nestor notabilis
GCTCGTTTCAGGGCCGAGGGGGTGATCCTTCTCCCGTCTTCCTCCCGGTCTAGAGGGAAGCTGCAGGATGGGCCCCCACAGCTGGCAGCGGGAGCCCGCGTTCTTGGGTCGCCCCGGTGTTGAGGGGGGGGAAGCGGTACTTGTGCACGCTCCCCTCCTGGCTCTTGGGGTTTGCCGCCTCTGCCGTGAAGTTCTGCTAAGAGATAACGAGTAATCGTGTAGGTGATGTTTTATGGCGTGTTCACAGAATTGTGTAGCTGTCGTTAGTTTAACATGTGGCATTGTTCCTTACCGGTGTCAGTGCCAGGCTGGCAGCGTGCAGAAATAAAGACGCTGTAGCAAGAACTACACAAAAAGGTGAGTGGTGGGTTTTGGTTTTTTCCTCTCCCCTTCTCCCCCTTCTTTATTCCCAACATTGGACTTGTAGCGTTGTCGTTAACAGTGTTACTGAAGTAGCAGTAAGTTTAACTAGAGAAGTGGAAGGTTGTTCAGGTAAGATAGTTATGTGTAGTACTTAAGTGATTCTGTGTGGTCAGGAGTACTTCAGGTGCTGGTGAGCAAGCATGCCCCACAAATTACTATATGCAGTTCTTGATTCAGAACACTCGCAGGTAGTAAGTGGAAGCCTTTCCCAGATTTAGGGTGAAAGGAGTAACAGTGCCCCAACCCCAACGCGGCAATGCTCTTCAAACAAAACTGTATTTGCTGACTTAGTTTCTGCCTGTACTTCTGACATCGCAATGACTAATTCTTGTTTTAAACTCTGCCAGAGAACTTTCCTCAGGGTTTGGCTGTTGAGTCTTTCATAGCCAGGACTGCAAAGCAGGTAGTTAGAGTTGGAAAGTCAGCTTCCTAAACCCAGCTCACCCTAGCCTCTTTGCTGAGGCTTCTTGCAGGCAGTGAGGCAACTGGGGCAGAGAGGTGTCTGTCTACAAGTCAAGATCCTACCACACAAAGGTGTCCACTGTGCTTTCTTTTACTTGCAGCCGAGGTTAGTAATCTCATTTATCTGTACGGTACAGGCATTCTGCCAGCTGGGGAAACAGTAAAGAACTGGAGAGAGCACCTTTAGTGTTTTTGTTTAGAAACAGAAAGGGAATAAATTTTTTCGAGAGAATGGTTTAGTAGGACAAGTGGAAAATCAGGACTCTCAGGTACTCAAGGTCATGCAGCCAAAAGTAAAAACCATTAAAGGGTGATGTGCAGCAGGAAAGTTGTTACCTTTTTAATTCCAGGTGAAATAATTAGAAGAACTTAAACTTTGTATGCACAGATACCTGGACACTGTTCATGATACCGTTTGTCTGGATGTTCTGAGTTGCCTTTTGGGGATATATAAAACCTGTGCTGTTAAAATTGAAAGTGCTTTTGTGTGCAGGAGGAAAGAAAAACAACCTAAACTTTTCAGTCTTACTTGCAGTGTGTGTTGTGGTGTGGCTATTTTTACGATACCATTACTTGGTAGTTTCTGTGGGGTATTCAAAATGTTAAGAGGTTGGGAAGATAGTGTGCCTCTCACTCTGGATGGGAAAAGTATGTGAACATATGTTTTCTAGGAGCTCTTTAATATAAAATAAAAATTGGAGCTTTTTGTTAACTAATGTGCTGCAAGTGTTGAATTCTTGTATAAAGGGAGGTGGAGGGAAGGAGTTGAAGCATAGAAGAGTTAGTCCCTTGTGTATACTTAGACTTGATTGTTTTGTTCAGATCTCTGCAAAATAACCCAGCAAAAGGATGCAGATGGCTGAAGTATTTGGCTGTGACAAATAAGAATATTTTCTCATCCTTTTTCCTGGATCCAGTACAGTTATAATCTGTTTGGTAAGAAGATTGTGGATCCTGAGATTAAGTCTTGATCTAGTCTCTCTCTTTTCTTCCCTCCTCTGGTGTGGTTAGGTCCTGAGAAGAAAGGGCAGCATAAGGGCATTTTGTACTGTCATTGCCTGTTTTTTATGTGATGTCAATCTGCATCACCCTATGAAATGCTCTGGAAACCAAAACATCCCTTTTAGGACAAAACGTCCCAAAACCAAAGCAGGTATCTGGTGGTTACCAGGGCTCAGACTCTAAAGTAAACTGTAAGCCCTACAGCTCCTGGATTATCCCTTACGTCCCCCCGCAGGTTCTTGTTTGAGATTCAAGGTAAGAATTTCAGTGTACCTGAAAAAAGCTTTCTTTATTTAAGTGCTGTGGGGCTTGAGGAGAGCAGGCACTCAGTAGATCCTGGGGGAAAACCTTTGAAAATGAGTTTCCCAGAGATGGCCTTTTTCTTACTTCTATTTAGACCTGTGTGACACTCGCTGTCCGCTGTGATGAAAGTCAGTTCCAGCATGCCAGATCCCCGGGAGTCTTGTGTTTACATGAACAGAGTTGTTTCCTACAACTCGTATTTGAAATTCTTTATTGTTTTTGTGTTTTCTCTTTTTTTCTTGTCCCCAGAAGCTACAACAATTAGGCCTTTGAATCAAAGTTTAATTCAAGCTCTGCAATAGAAAGCTTTAGGTAATTAGTGTAAGTTCCTGATCAGGAACTTAAAGGAAAAGTGTGCTTAATTTGCAGCTAAAGTGAAAGTATTAGAAAATGGGAGAACCTCAAGGTTTAGGGCTAGGAGCTGGTAGCCCAAGGTGTCTTAGAATGGAATCTGCTTCCTGTTCGCTTTCTGGTGCTTGCTCACTTGCCTGTGAACCCAGGACTGATGTTGATGGCCTTCGCGTTCTGTTGGAAGAAGACAGGCGAGATCCTCACTGGTACTCAGAGGAGAAGCTGACAGCTAGGCCTGCCTGTCTGTTGTAGCTTTAAAAGTGGCTAAAAAGGCTCCCAAAGGGGAAATACCAGCAAGCCTGTTCTGGTCTTAACAGCTGTGGACTGCTAAGGCACTAGAAGCACATAGTGAGCGCTGGAACTGGATTGGTGAGGCACTGAAGGGCAGGTGGTGTTGCTGAGGAGGAAGCACTTTCCATGTGGTTTTTCTATACTGATGTATTTTCTTAGTGTGTTGTCTGTGGGAAGATGTGGGAATCAAAGGGAGAGCAATGTCACGACCGTTTTTCCTTACATCCTGTGTTCTTTTAGGTTGGCAAATGATAGCTTAGTCACCTTTTCTGCCTCTCTTGCGTGTTTGTAGGTTCCTTTTCAGGGGTCCTTTTTAGGGAGTCCGAGTGCTTTTCCTGAAATCCTTTGACCTTTTCTCCAGGTTTCTCAGTTCTTACGTTTCAGCATAGCAACAGCTTGCTCTCTTTAGGTAGCCTCTGTTGTATTTGGCTCTAATCCCTGAACTGTGGTATAAACCTGCCTGAACAAGATTTGAAGTAAGCAGAAGGGGTCATTTAAAAATGCAGTCACATGCTTGATTAGAGGGGAGTGTACTTAAGAAATAATATATATCCATCCACCTAGCTATATAAAGCAAACATTCAGGGACATTTGAGATTTCAGCTTTCACCTCTCGTAAGTTTATGAGTTGATTTGGTTTTGTGTGATTGTTTTATTTGTTGTTGGGTTATTTTTTCCAGTCTCCATAATCCTTGTCAAACACTTCCCTGCAAAACAGACCTGCATATTTAATAGGGAAAAGGTTACATGTCTCAGTAAGATACTTCTAGAACATGAACATTTGAATTGTCCAGTTTTAGATGCCTTTCACTGATATATATTTGTGTGTGTGTGTAGCTCTGTGTTTTAGAAGTAGGGGAAATGGACACATCTACAAATGGGAATTCTTTCTGGTTATGTATAGAATCTTTCACTTAAATCAGTCACTTAAAAGTTAAGTTGGAAAGAACTTCAGGAAAACATTACTGACACGAGCTGGGTCAAAGCAGGGGTTATGCCAGTGTCTATCAAGGTTTCTAGTAGTTTCAAAAGAAAGATATTAGGTGGAGTATAAAGTAAGAATCTATATCATAATGCAAAGAAAAATGTATTTTTGATACTTTGCTTTTGACTTTTATTGGAGATGTTAAGTTACTTCCCAGGCCCCTGCTCAACATCCTGCTTTCTTAGAAGTTCTGCAGTAGTAAGTAATGAAGCGGTTTTTTAGAGACCCATAAGGTGGAATTGTTCAGGGATACCAAAGTTTCAATATCTGTCCGAGAATAATAATAAGTTTCCTGCATGACCCTAGTTCCTAACCTGAACAAGGTATCCCAAAACTGGGTTGAACAAGACAGAGAGAGACTGTCACATAAGCAGGTTTTGCCTGGGTTGTTAGTATCTCCTGCCCTAAAGAAGGAATGAGCTCGTATCAATGAGATATCAAGGTCTCCAACTGTCCATTTTTTTGTCAGTTGATTCTTTAGAAAACCTCAAATTGTAGCTTTCTTCCAGGTCTTGAGTAACTGCTGAAAAGGGCTTTAAAAATAACGAGATAAACTTTTAATACACATTACGCATTAGGCTTTGTAAAGGGCAAAGGTATAAAATCAGTTTCACACCAAACTGCTTTTGGGATAGAATGATCTGAAAAATAGCTGCGCAAATGCCATAAGACTTGAATAATGTCTTTCCAGATCATTGGCATTTCTGAAACAAGAAGCAAGACAGAAGGTATGGAACTTTAAAAAGTTTCTTCATATTTTGAGTTTCATATCAGAAACTGGCTTATTCATTTACATACAAGTTTTCATAATTCTAAAGCATAACTGATTTCTAACTGAAGTCTGAGACAGAAAAAGGGATGGTCCTTTTTTTTTTCCCTTTGGAGTTGGAAGTCATTTCAAAGCTGGGTTTCCAGTGGAAGTCATTATCGACTTAAACTTAGTCAGAATGTTCTGTTAAAAGTGAGCCAGATAGAAGGTAGAACCAGCGTTGCTAAATACCTTTGCTCAGTCTTGTGAAGTTATAAAGGAGTATGGTAGTGCCAGTAGATTTAAGTCCATATAATTGACATGGGGACTGCTTGAAACTTGTGGTAGAGTGTTGCAGTTGGTGCTCCTTTTCATTGCACTATCTGAGGCAAGTTGCAGGGAAAGTCTTATGTGACGGGGTCTGAAGAAGCAGTCTGAAGAGTAGTATATTTTGTGTGTAGCAATGGCAAAATCCTGCTGCAGAAATATGGAGAATAGCTGAAGCAAGCTGAAGAAGTTGACTAGTGATAATCTCTGTGGGCAGCTGGAATTTGCAGGAGTGCTCTAAAGGATCTGAACTGTTAGCTGAGCTGTAGGAAGAATAGGTAAGTGAGTAAGACACTGAGTCCTGGATAGGATTTCCTTTAAAAAAGGATCTGGGGACGGTTTTTGGCATTAATTGACTTATGAACTTCAGGAATGAGAACTAATTAAAGACTGGAGCTGCCAGGCAAGCTGTCACAGCTGCTGATAGGCAGGGCTGCCAGCAATGCCTGGAGTCTATCTGCTTGTTACTTTCTGTTACGAGGGACATCTCTTGAATTGTTTGTTATTCAGCAAGACTTTAGGCATTCGTGCTGATATTTTCCAGGCTGTGTGTCTACCACAGGTTGACTTATTTTTTTCTAGGAAATACCCTCTGCCCTGAATAGCTCCAGTATTTCCAACTGTTCCACTTGGGGAGGGAGCAGCGAGGTGGTTTTTCTTCTTCTTTTTTTTTAATTATCACATGTTCTGGCCAATTCTCCGTCCTCCCTCTTGAACAAATAATCATCTCAGCTGCCAAGCTGTGAAGGTCTAGCACCTCCATGCTTTAGAGCAAGAGCTGGAAATTTGGCTGGAGTTAACTGTGCATCAAGAATGTGGTTTTTGCTGTTCTTATGAAGAATGTCCAAATTTGGCCACATTGTAAGACTTGGAAAAGCATCAGTTTGTAAGTGCTCCGTAGGGAATTAGTCTCGGATGCCTAGAGGAAGCACTCTGTCATTGCTTTTAAGGTGTCAAAGGATTACAGCTGGAATGGGGGGCGGAGAAGTGGAAGCCTCCTTTTTAGTCCAGTTTCAGATTTCTGTAAATGTGTTGTGAAGTCGTGTTCCCCCCCAAATTGGCCAATAGTGGAGTAACCTGCTGGTCTCTGTAGGTCACTGATCATATGTGCTGTGGGAGGCTGCTGCTCGTAGCACACAGAGTATATATATCATCCTTCTTATGTGTGGCTTAAAAAAAAAATCAATGTAAGCTTTATGTGTGGTTTTTAACTTGTGCTCTGGCTTCAGCTCTTCTTTGAGGCTTTTACCCAGGTGCCCCCCATTGTCCTTTACTTCATGCTGGCTGTAAAACAACTCCTGTTGCTATAGTTGTTGCTCACTCTCTCTCTAAAAAAAAAAAAGAACTAATGCCACTCTTTCTGTTTAACAGGCTTGATTAGTCTGGACTTGCCTTTCTGCCGGCTTTCTTAAAGATGTGGTTTAGCTATGCTGCTTAGTGCTGGCTTCATGACTGCAATTTGCATGCTTTCATGCTTTTTGAGTCACCCTTTTCTTGCCATATCAGTAGCCATTATAGAGAGTTTGGTGGAACCATTACTGGGGGTCATGTTGGTCAGCCAGGGTCCAGTTCTGATAAAAGCTAGCTCTTCTTAGGTTTGCCAGTCTTAAAAAGAATAATTACCAATGTAAAGGGCTTTGTTTTCATGCATGTTCCACTGTTAGCTCCAACTGCAGAGATTTAGCATGGTGTTTCAGTCGGTCTTTGATGCAATGTGGCTGTGGGGAATCTTTGAGAAGGCTGTAACGGCATTGTTCTCCTACAGGCATTAAAATGATTGTTGCAAGAGAGGCATCCACGGGGACCTCTGCCAGCTTCTTATTGATGTGTTCAGTTTCATCTATTGACACACTACCCTTCATTATTACACAGTGAATCCTGTGGCAGTGGAATTTGCTATTAAATCTGCCGGGCAAAAGAGAATTGGCAGGAGCTGCTTTAAAAGCAGTGTGACCCCTGCGTTTGCAAAGAATAGCTTCTAAATATGAAACAGATGCTGAGCTAATAGAGGACGCTTCCTAAATTCACAGGGTACCAAACATAATAATTTTGAGAAAAAAATCAGAATTCACTTAATTTGTGGATAATCATTTAAGTTTTAATGCCCTTTTCCCCAGAAACATATGTATGTCTAATCAGTACATGTATCTATTTGTGCTTGAATACACCAAGTAACACTGAGGTGAAGACAGGCAATCATTTGTTAATGGATACTGTTAGAATAAGCAGCAAGGTGTTAGCCTTTCCATCTGTGCTCTAATCCTCTTCTGAGTGCTAGAGGGTGGGAGAGGTGATGCATCTTGCTTTGCTTTTTGATACTGCCACAGACTATTCTGTGCTTTCAGAGCACCACCTATGATATTTACCGAGATGTTACAACCTCCACCATCTCCCAAAAGAAGGGTTATGTTCTTTAGAAGCCCAGTGACATACTGTGTATTGGGAGGTGGGTAGAATTCATGTCTATGCAAAGAGCTTTTATGTTGTATGTAGAGTGTGCTTGTTCATATTCAGTTCATATGGAGATTTAAATTAATTCAGAGTAATAAGTCCATTGCATCAGCCTTGTTCCCTTTGATCTCTGGGTTTGGTTCTAGACAGGGCATGCTGTACCTTTTGGCTTAGAAAGCTTAAGTGCTTGGAGCAGGCTTCATCAGCGAGAAAATAAAAGAGCATGACAATCACTCTGTGCTTGTCTGGGGGTGGGAGGTAGCAAGGTAAGCCTGGGTCTTTCATGTCTATCACAAAGCAGGGTTGAATGGACACTAAAGCTATTAACTAAGCCCTGGTTGCTGGCGACTGTATTGATAGGCAGCTGTCAATAGCTGTAAAGCTGCTGACATCCATAGGTTTGTGGGTTTCTTTATTAAGAAAAAAAATATTGAGAAAATAGCATATATAGCCAGGGGTCAGTGAGCACAGAAGTGTGGCTGTTGCTAGAAATTAGAGGTGGGGGAAGGAGGGTGATGAGAGAGCACTGGAGCAGGACACACTTCCCAGAGAGAAAGAGAAGAGGGGGAATAGCTTGTTTAGAATGGAAAAATGAGTGTCTGCATGAGATGGGGGTGTTGGAGCAGTTATCATCACAAATCACCCTTGGTATAAACCACAAGTTGCTCAAACCTCTGCAAGCAAATCTTGAAATACCCTGGTTTTCTAATCAGAGTTTTCTGCTAACCACTGGCAGGTAAATGGAATATCTATTTGTAGATTCCTGCAAGAGTTTAAAGCAAGGGCTGGAGTGAAGATGTATCTGCTGGCCTGAGCAAAACAGCAGCAGGTACCGGCTGGCACCCTGGTCAACAAGGTTGCTGTCTGATCTAGGCTGGGTGACTTTGGTACCCAGTTTCCCATACAAAACAGACAGATGTGTGTTGGTTGTGGCTGACGCATGCACGTGGAGGCTGTTGAAGGGACAGCCCTGTTTGCTCACCCACTCAAGTAAAGCAGTCAAGAACTTTGGCCTTCAAAGTTATTTGAGTACTTCTCAGTACTACGTAACATCACCAGCTCCCCATCAATTGCTGTTTTTACACACGTTATAAATTTGAAAGGCTTGTGAATTGATGATTGCTTTCAATACATACAGCCAAGGAGATTTTTAACTTGGAATTACTGCTGTACCTTCAAACCTAGGACTACAAGGTCTTATGCCATCAGATTATGATAGGAAATATCCTGATGATTGTTTCTGTCTGTTTAGGAAGACTCCTAAATTCCTCACAGGCAATTGCATGTACCTACTCTCTTGTAATTTGGTCTAAAATTTGCTCCTGATTGTTACATTTACCTTGTTCAAAACAGCTCTCTAGTACTTCCTCAGACGCAGTAATGTGTATGGCTAAGTCATGCTGGCTTTGAGCACTTACTATTTAAAGATGTGTGAAATGGAGCAAGTGTGGCTACCTGTGTTCTTGTGGCATTCTTGGGGATGGCAGGTTCATACACTGGGTGTAGCTAGGGCAGTTTGAGGGAGCTTGCATGAATCTGTGGCTCTGCTTCAGTAGCCTCTGTGGCAGCAGCTTGAGACTGTCTCCTAGCTAATCTGCCTGTACTGAGGTGGCTGTCTTAAAGGGCAGTGAATACCTGCTGGGAAATTTGAAAAGCACTCATTTAGACAGAATTCTGCCTATCTGGTGGTATATATTGTTGGCTTTTCTAGGAGAATGGAATCCCTCTTGTCCTCTTTCAGAACGTCTGTTTCTGTGCAGGTAGTTGTCTTTTGCGTGTCTTTTCATCCATTTGAATCCACTTCTACCCAAACAGTCTTGTCTGCAGCATCAGAAGTATGAATGCTAGCAAGGGTTTTGTCAGGTCATCTCGGGTGTTTTGTTCTGTGGGGAAATCACTATAGGTAGAAGCGCGGGAGTGCATACCTCTCACAGGGCAGAACTGTGAGAGGCCGTGGGACTTGAGCTCAGCTGAATGTGAGTTCATTGGTGCAGAATGATAGCAAAGTTATAACTGGGCATGGAAAACTTTCCAGAGGTTCCTCACTGCCTCTCTTTCAGAAGGACCCGTATGCCATCTCTTCCGCCTATCAGCTGGTCTAATGAAAGATCTCTTAAGAATATTGCCTTAGATCACTGTGGTTACATAAATACAGCTATTAGATTATACAGTTACTCTGTGACTTGGAGTTGTAATTCTTATAATGATTTCTGCCACATGCATGCTGAATTATGCATTGCATGGAAGCTCCTGTCATAAGTCCCAAGTAATAATAAAACTGGAATTTAAAACCAACTAAGTCTAAAAATGAAAGGGTTGGCAGAACATTCTTTGAATTTATGGTGATAGTCATATAGAAATTCCACTGTCCATTTCTGGATCCCCTCTCGCCATCATCTAACTCTCAGATTGTTATACAAGGTTTTGTCTTTTTTTTTTATGTTGAGTTAGAAACTAATTGGGATGAGTTAGTATTTTCTTTCTCTGCCCTTTGACATTTCTGGCAGTTAAGGAGGAAACAGGGACAAACATTTAACGGAGTGACATGCAGGCCTAGCAGGAGCTTGTGAAATGAAGCCGAGGAAGTCTACCCTTTTTAATTCCCTTTTACAGACAGAAGTTAAGGAGCTTCATTTCAAAATTTTCCTGCAACATGTTTCTTCTAACTCCAGTGCTGTCTCATGGTCTTAGTCTGGCTTTGAGGACTCCAATTCAACATTCAACTCTTGTGCATTTCCACAAAAATATATAAATGCTGAAACAGTCCACAATAGTGATGTTAAATATGTTGACATCCAAGGACACAGCTTTTACTTCTGTTGTTTCAGGCTCTCCGCAGATAATTTATAGCGTGGCTTGCAGTGTATCTGTTTGGGTGGGTTCCACTCCAAGTTTGGGCTAAACAGTGTATATAAATATATATCCTTCCTGTGGAAAATAGGGTTCTCTCTGATTATGATCTCAGTTGAGTTCTGCTTAGCAGATGATCATTTCAGATAACTGGTTGATTGGCCATGCCTGTAACTTTTCCCTAGCAGTCAGCTATGTAACATACCCTCTCTTCAAGTGTTTATCAGCCAGGAGTAAGAAGTGCTTTTGATTACAGCACCGTGCCCGAGAGCTTTCTTATTCCAGAGATTTTGTAATCTGAATAATGTGATGTGAGTACAGCTTTATTAGAATTGTAAACTCCCGTAATGATTAGAAGGGAAGAATACACCCGCCAGGTGGGTTAATGAAGATGGTTCTTTTCATCATTAGAGAGATGTTTTTCCATATGATCCCAGAGAATTCTGGGAGATCTCACTGATTGTACTGAGCAACTGTAGGTGATGGACAGGTAGTGACTTCTTGACATTGAACTGCTAGTAGATGGAAGTGCAGTAGTGCAAATGGGGCGGGCAAAAATACAAATACCTTAAAACTGCCCAAGGAAGATAATTACTCAAGTGTAAAACTAGGTTGTTTTTTTTTTAAGCACCAGTTCTCTCTGGCAAAGAGATTCTCCTTTTACAATAAATGCAAAGAGTGCTTCTTTTCAATCTAGGGATAGGCTGGACTTCTGTGCTTTAAGACTTCCTAGCAATCCCTTGTCCAGTGCTTGCTTATTCCTTGTGAAGGGGACAAAGTTCTTAAAATAATCTCTGTTTTCCTGGGGAAAGGTAAAATCTGATCTAGTTGTGTGCTTTGTACCCTGCATTTGGAGTCTTGGTAGGTCTAGGCTATAAAACTACGAACAGTGGAGGCACTTTTAGGCTGCTCTTGCATTGCATTATGGTGGGTGCTCTTCTGCTTGAATTGTTTGAAATGTCTTAATTTGATGTTTGGATTTAACTGGTTTAAGCTTCTGGGAAATGCTCCTCACAACATTCATCTCTAAAAAACTGTTCTTATTTCTGAAAAATTTAGTGGGGAGGCAGGGGGTGAGGTGAGAGGAAAGGTGTGTGGTTAACTAGAGCTCTGTAAATGCTGTTTCTACCACCTTCTCTTTAGGTCTTTGCTAGCAGCAGGAGTGCCTTCTAGGTACTTTGTTGCTTTCTTACAACACTAATAATACTGATTACTCTCTACTACACTTCTTGTTACAGGATAGTGGTGTTAAGATGATTTGACTGCCATACCAACAAGTGAACTAAGCCCAGGGAATTTAGTGATGTAAAATAAAAAGTGAATAGGGAGTTTAAATAGTACTTTGAAGCTTCAAAGTATGAATTTACAAACAATGAAGAAATTAAAAGAAGAATGAAGAGTTTTGATGTATTTATGTATGAAGGGCTTGTCAGTCTTTTTGTTATGGTTCTTAAATTCTAGTGTATTGCTGACACTGGACATGGCTGCATGCAGAGCTGGGAGGAGGATCCTTTAGATTTAAGCCATCCTTTGACAATTCTGACTACGTGCATCCTACATCTTTTTCTGAGTATTAATGAGGGCATGACTCCTTTTCTTTTGCCCACTGGGGCTTAGATATAACACTGACTTTTTCAAGCAGTTCTATCTTTTCAAATATTATCATGAAGCATAAGAGCAAGGGGAATTTCCTGATACTGCACAGCATTCAGTGCCTTTCTTGCTTATCACTTTTTTTCTTAATGTCTGCGAGATCAGGCTTTCAGTTCAGTTTTTTTGCAACCCAAGTTCAAGGCCAAAGTGCCAAATGAGCATCTCTTGGGTACAGGTTGGTGTGGTACAAGCGTATTTCACATTTCTGTTGTTTTTTCTTGTTTTCTTATGTAGGGGTCTGTGTTTCTTGTCTGCATTCTGAAGGATATGTCAGTTCGTATCATCTCTGGTGCTAAGGCTGGGTGAACAGGACATGGCTTCCAAGATATTTTCTGATAAAGGAACTGGGGCTTGCTCTGCACATTTGACAGCAATGTTTAGGCCCAGAAAGCTGGACCATGAATCAGAAGTACCTCTGGGGAATATTGGCTCTCCCTGTGCATTGAGTATGTCGCCTTTGTAACCCAAGGGCCGTTTGCCCTCAAGTGAAGGGGGCGATTCAGGGCGACACCAGTGAGATGGAAATTCTTAAAGGTGCTTAAAATGTGCTACTAAGAATCTTCTCTCATAGTTTAAAAGTGTGGACTGCTAATTCCAGTGTCTGTGGCCAAGTACATCTATGGCTTTCCAGGTGAATTTTAACACCCTTGACTTTCTAAATTGTTGGCATATTTTCCACTTTTATTCTTACGCTGCTTTATATTGTTATGTTGTAAGCTGCTGTCTTTGCAGCCAGGCATAATTTATTTTCAGTTGATGTGAAAATTGTTTCTTTGTGTTAATGCAGTGACTCGTAGAGACTTCTGAGACTTGGACTGCAGTGCACTATTGCAGTGGGTATTTGGGAACTGCAGTGTGTCTTTACTTCTTATGTTACATGCATGTACCAGTTCAGGATCCAGAAAATGTCTGGCATGCTCTGTGTTGGGATGAAGTTTGGCTGTAGAAGTCTTTGTTCTATTGAACAATGTGCTATGGAACGTAACTGCTATCCCAGCATCGCAAGTGTGATGATGCCTAGGGTGAACGCAATCTGCTGTCTGTCTCAATGTAAGTTGATCATAAGTGATAGTTACTGAATAATTTCAGGATATTTCAAGATTCACCCAAATATTACAGCTACTTACTTTGTACGTAGGTTGTCTTACTAAATAGTGTAACCTAGAACAGCTCTTCAAGGAGACAAGCAGAAAAGAAGCAATTAAGCATTTTCCCTCTGGGTGTCTTTCAAAAACAGTATTCTCCTCCTCCTGCTATTTTAATGTCATGTTGGTTCTCTACGCACCTTTCTCTTGTTTCATGCTCAAAAGGATTCCCTCTCTTCTGATTTTTAAGAGTTACTTGAAAATTCTGTGTTCTTTTATTCCTTTTTCTGTCTCTCACTGCTGGGCACCGCATGGTCACCAGCCTCGGTGCCACTGAGGAGCAGCTGTAGTGAAAGGGTATTTCTTCCAAGCTCCTACTTCCTAAAGATGTGGAAAGAGAGGGAAGGCTGACACCAAAGATCCATTCAGCCTCGTGTTTTGCCTCTGACGGTGACCAAGAGCAGATGCCTAGGGAAAAGTGAGCAGACCCCATTACTATCCTAGTGTTTTGTCTCATGATCATCTGTAGCTTGGAGACTTCCTAAGTTACTGGTAGTATCCTCATGTTTAACCTTGGATACTTCCAAGAATTAGCAGGCTCATGGGTGCTGCATTTGGCTACCTCTGAAGCTTCATCTTCTGAAATGTGCAGGGTGATGATTCGTATGAGCTCATCTCCATGTGTTAACTTTCCCTTTTTCTTCTATCAGCTGTGGTCTTGACCTTCCTATACACAGCATGCCAGTGACAGCAGCAAAGTAAATACATCTGAGATACATTTCTGGAGAGTGGGAATAACAGGAAACATTTTAAGATGTGTATTTAGGCGTGCTTATCTGAAAATTAGCAGCTAATGGCTGAATGCCAAGCTCTACTTGACTCCAAGCAGTAATATGATGTGATACAGTCTCTTATTACATGGCTACAAGTGGGTTTTCTCATGTCTAATGGGATGAATTTCCCCCAAAGCTTAAATGTGTGTCACATTCTGTAGCGCCATGTGTTACTGTGTATACCAGGGGAGGCTATTCAGTATTGGCTGTAGGGGTAAAGAGTGGGTACTGCTGCAAGTGTGACTTAATCAAAACAGGTAACAAAGAAAACTTGCTGGCATGTAATCTAAAGGGAGAAAAGACTTTGAATTTGTGGTGAGAATGTAAGAAAGCTAATGGACTTCTACAGACAGGTACTGAATTGATGAACCTTGCTATTCTGCTACTGGAGATAACAAAATACATGGGTTGAATACAGGGCAAGGTTTTCAGAGGTGATGGAAAGGCTTGGGGCTGTGAGCCTGAAACATTGCAAAGGGACTTGCTTCCCCAGAAGGCTAATGCTCAGGGTTTTTTGAAAATAGAACCTCTTCATTTGTTGAACTAGCAAACTTTGGTTACAAGAGGGGAGTGTTTCTTTCTTCTGCTTGCTCTTGAAGGTGTAAGTACAGAGCAGTTTGTTTCTCTTCCATGACTGGAGTAATTGGGAGTGGAGTTGTACCAGGCGTATGTCTTGCATGAGGTAGTTCAGTGCTCTGCTGGTTTACGAATCTCCCGTGTGTTGCCCACATGCACATACCTGCCCTCCCATTCCAGAAAGACTCTTCCTTTTGCCCGGTAAAATTAATCTTCTAGTAAATTAAACAGCAGCCGTGTGCAGCACCACTTATTTTCATGTGTGAGAACTGCTTTCCAGAGGTAGAATTTAGGGGCACGGACAGGTAATTACACAGCTAATTTGCCTTTAAGCTCCTGGAGGCAGGGAATGCCAGCAAATTTTTGACTCTTGCATGCTTTTTTACATTTTGGCTCTTAAATCTGTTGATCAGGGATAAGCAACACTGTGAAGTGTGGGTGGATTTCATATACTGGCCATACACTTGTTCATGGCTCAGCTTACTTTTGTGATTTAGGGAAGAGTTCCCATTTCCACACTGAAGTTAAAGTTAAATGTGAACAGCCCTTTAAGTATCCTTTAGGAGCAAGCAGGTTGGATTTTCATTACCATTTTAGTTGGGGTGAGGACTGAATTTCTGAGATGAATCTCCTCAATGTCCCACTTTCTGCACATTGCTGTATACTGGGGAGCAATCTGAGTGTGTAATTAGGATTTCTTTGGATGTAAACGAACCAGACGTTTCACTCGAGTGTATCTTCTATACTTCAGGCGCCCTTGGGTCTTTAGCCTGTGGAACCAGACCTAGTCCAATGCAAACCCCCAAACATGTGTAGTGTGATTCTAGAGGCCTCAGCACCAACTGCCCCCTACAGCTTTTTCTCCTTTTGGACCTTGCCAGGTGCTGAAGTAGACAGTTGGGCTAGTCTTAAATTCCTATGTGATAGGGGTTAAGCTTTTTTGGTTTTAAAACATTAGTGAAGTAAATAAGCAAGTCCTAAGTTCCATCTACTGATCTAATACCTTATTCTCATTGTTCAGGAGTCTTAACGCAATCAACCAGATGGATTTGAATGTTGTTTGTGAAGCTTTTTCCTGTGTTTCCAGAACTGTCTATATTGGTATTTGTCTCTTTTAAATAATGAAGAGGGCTGTGGCATGCTTGTTTTTAAATCCAGCTGTTTTGCAGACCCGTTTTGGTGTAATTTTATTTAATTGTCTGTGTGTGGGCTACACTCTTTGTACCTTCTAGATGGTGTTTAACGTCCATGACCTCTCATCTTTTTCTTACCTGGACCTCTTTCCCCTCCGAACTGCTGATCCTCCCCTTTGCAAGAAGGAAACAAAAATTTAATGAAAAATGTCCTTTCCTGAAACAGGAGTAATTTCACGTGCCTGCTTTTTTTTAATGCCAGAGACCAGGCTCGCTGCCTTTTCTAGGGCAAGAGAGCTTCTCATCATTCAGCGCCATAGCAAATAATGAAAGCTCAGCAGCAACAAGTACTGTAAATACCTTGCAGTCCTGTTCTCAATTACAGAATTAGTTATGTAAATCTTGCATTAAATGAGGAAGAGCCCTGATGTCTCCTAGATCATATTCTGTGTGTGCACACATGCGTACAATTCCTCCTTCTCTAGGAGGAAAATGTCTGTGCTACATAGAGATCAGCATACTAAATAGTATTGCTCTGCATGACCTGAAATTGGCTTTTGAGTGCTAATTGGATCTATGGGCTTTGAGAGAAGGGGGTGGAAAACTTTGGTCTCTGGTTTTCCAGGTTGCAGGTAGCAATATGAATATGGTGGTGGTGTAGGTGCCCTGGTGAAGTCCTTGTGGGGGGCTCCTGAGCTACAGGGGTTCCAGTTGATAGGGCTCAAGCTAACTGTCTGCTTTGCATTCGCTTATCCCTTTTTCCTAGCTGCATGTATCTTTCTGTTTTCGTCTTTATATAAAGAAACAGTGTGATACAGTGAAATGAGCACTAAGCCTGAGAACAGGACTGCCTGTGGTGTGT
>NW_009923154.1:16366-20376 GCF_000696875.1 Nestor notabilis
TTCCTACTGCATGAGTTTGGTCTAGTTGGTTAATCTGTCCAAGTACATCATCTGCAGCAAAAGAGCTGGCAATAGCTGGGCTACTGCACTTAACCTGTGTGTGCTGATGAGGCACAGGCAGCCATTCTCAAGCTGTAACACCCATTCTGTGTTCATCTGTTGTTGGCATTTTTAATGTGGCTGCTTGCTTGGAGATTATTTATGGTGAAGATGGGACCGTTAGATAATTAAATTACAGACAAAAAGGATTACTCTATAAACACTGAGATCCATCCCTCCGCTGGCTCCTATGGCTGCAAATCAATTGTCAAGCATGGAGCCAAGGTGGGCCAGTGCCATATGCTGCCTTGTTCAGCAGTTCCAGCAGCTTTGCTGCCCAGCCACCTCCTTCCATAATTTCTTACCACAGCAGATGCAGACAGAGTGAAGCTGCCTTTCAGGATCCAAATCAGAAAGTCTGAGAGCCTAATATGTGTGTTGGGTTGTTCAGCATTGTGGCTGCTGACATTTGTAATCAGGCTTTCCTCTGTTGCTGTTTTTGCTGAACCCTACATAATGCCTTCACTCATCCACTGGAATGGTGTCTGTGTACTGAGATTTGAAAGGATCCTCACAAACAATTTTTGGGGAGGTGGAGGTGAAGATTTTGATAATACCTGGATTATGAAAGCATATGGCTTTTTTTTTTTTTTTTTTTTTTTTTATAAACTCATCTTCTGATCCCCTTTAGTTTTAACTTGGCTTTAGACAGGACTTTGCCTGGTATGGATGGTGTGTTAAGTTAAGTTGTGGTGGATGAGTGCTACCAAATTTAATCAGGCAAAAAAAAAACCAACCCCAAAACCACCAACACCAGGAAAAGAAACAAACACTCACCCAACCAAAACTCCCACAAAAAAATAAACCCCCCTGCACCCCACCCAAAAAAACACGCCAACCAAAAAAGCCCCCACCAAAATTCAAAGCAAATCAATGACCCAGAAAAACATCACACAAAACCCCCACTTGGTGTTTTTGGTTGGTTTGCTTTTGGCTTTAGTATAATTGCCAATAAAAAGTAAAAGACTTCATATTGGATTCAGCACTTCCTACATTTGAAAGCATTTTGAGCAAAGAAAATGGTTGGTCTCTGCCCAGAGGAAATGGCAATATAGAGTGAATGGATTTGGACAGCTCTGTGCAGTTCCAATTGCTTTGGGAGAGATTTAAGATAACAGATAAGTGCAAGTTAATGATGTTGCAGAACAGCACTTTTAATTCCATATATTCCAGTTTGAGGACTTTTTTTTTTAATTGGTGAGTGTATGCAGTCCTCTGAGTTGGAATTAGTATTACAGCTTTTAAACTGTCCTTCCTCCCCACTAAAGAAAATGTGAAGACACTTTAGATACAGCATTTCTGCAAATATTTACAGCTTCCAACTGTGCTAGCTCTTCAGCTTTGAGTTGTCATCCGTACTGCTTTGTCAACTGTTTTCCTTAGAATATAACATATTGAATGTCTCCTCTGACAACACAAATTATTTCTGAGGCAGAACAACTGGAAATCACCTGTCTTGTATGGCAGTCTAAATACCACTTCTAGAGTCCCTGGACTTTTCAGGTCAGATGTCACCAGGTAACCTAAATGGGCTTCTCTGCCAGAGCAGGGTAAAAATGGAGTTTTGTGAGACTATTTGGAGGGAAGTAAATGAAAGTCGTTAGTACAGACAGGTATTCCAGGTGAGGCCCAGGAAGAAGCAGCATGTTGACTCTTGCATTTCATTGTGGGTTTTTTTTTCTTCTTCCATTTTTACTCTCAGCTATTTTTGGGGCTTATCAAAAGTAGTTCTTTTGATACAGCCTTTTATCTTTAACTGTCAGTCAGTGGTAGGGGAAGGAGTGATGGAGTTGTTTGACACTCAGAGGAATCTAAAACATGATCTTTAGTGTTATCTCTCTGCCTGTTAGATGTTTGTTCTGTTTGGATCAGTGGTGCCACAGGTCTCTGCCTGCCAAGGGCTGCTCTGTTTGACAAACTAGCCTTCTGCTTTGCACAGCTGGGAAAGGTTTACGTGGTTTATCCTTTCCCCTCTACCTGCCTGTATTCCTCACTCTACCTTCCAGCAGCATACCTGTCCCCATAACTGGGAAGCAGTGGTGCACAGTGGGATCTGTGCTGTCAGCAGCTGGCAGTAGTGTTTTAAATTGTAATTAGTACTGCATAGGGAACGTGGTTGCTGCTATACAAGATCCCACTGTAGTTTACTGGTCTCTTCTCCTCGTATTGTAGCAGGAATAACCCACAGAAGCACTTACAGTAAATTCCTATGGCTCATTTTGACAGAGAATTGAAATGGCTTGTGTGCTTTGGTGCAAGAGATCTTCAAAAGGGTGGAGCCGTACAGTGCTTTATTCCCAGTAGCCCAAGAGATGGCAAGAGAAGCAATTCTACCTCTTGCAATTGCCTTAGCAGAGAGACATGGCAAAGGATGAAGGCTTTCCTTCTTGTGAGGCAGTTCAGCTAAGTACTGTTCTCCTACTGTTCTTGTCTTTTTAGGTAAGGCCTTCTGACTGCTGTTTTCAGATCCGAACTAGCCAATTACTATGTAGTTTTCCAAAGTAACATTGTCCAAACACTTCTGTTGGGCAGAACAGATCAAGTCTGACTTGATAGATGTTAATCTGGCCCATTTTGCTGGTGTGTTTTGTGTATTTAGGGTAGGAGTGATGGTGGTTTTTTTTGTTGGGTTGTTTCTGTGGTTCTCTTTTTTTAAAGAGTAGGGGAGAAGCATGGAAGATCTGTTTAGTTTTAATGCTGAGCTCAGGTGGTTGTCTCCCTAGGTTTCAACTATAATCAGCAATGGGAGAGAAGTTTTTTCAGAGAGCTCTTGTCTGTTGGTGACAGATAGAGTCATGTAAAGTAGCAAACATTTAACAGTTGTGTAGAAGAACTCCTGGAAATGGAAAGATGCACCATAGCATAGCTGAACTGCTTGGCTAATCTGGTGGCCTTCTATGATGGAGTGACTGCATTGGTGAATAAGGAAAGAGCAATTGATGTCATCTACCTTGACTCCTGTAAGGCTTTTGGCACAGTCCCACACAACATCCTTGTCACTAAGTTGGAGATAGAAGGATTTGATGGATGGACTACTTGAAGGATAAGGAATTGGCTGCATCTAAGGAGTTGCCCTCAATGGCTCAGTGTCCAAATTTTGATGAGAAAAAGTGACGTCCCTCCCAGGTCTGCATTAAGACTGATACTGTTCAGCGTCATCATTAATGACACCAACAGTGGGGATCAGTGCACTGTCAGTAATTTTGTGGGCAACACCAACCTGAATGGTGCAGTTGATTTGCTAAAGTGAAGGGATGCCATCCAGAGAGACTTATTGAGGAGTGGGCCCATGTGAATCTCATGAGGTTCAACAAGGCCAAGTCCTGCACCTGGATCGGGGCAATCCCCTATACCAGTGCAGTCTGGGGGATGAAAGGATTAAGAAGAGCCCCATGGAGAAGGACTGATGGTACTGCTGAATATAAAAAAGGACATGAGCTGGCAGTGTGTGCTCACAATCCACAAAGCCAACTGTATACTGGGCTGCATCAAAAGAAATGTGACCAGGTCAAGGGAGGTGATCTGCCCTTCTGCTCTTGTGAGACCTCACCTGCAGTACTGCATCCAGCTCTGGGGCTCCCAGCGCAAGAAAGGCATGGTTCTGTTCCGGAACACCTCTGCTATGAGGAAAGGCTGAGAAAGCTGGTGGTTTTTCAGCCTGGAGAAGGCTGAAGAGACCATATTGCAGCCTTTCGGTACTTAAATGGGGCTTACAAGAAAGCAAAGACTTTTACCAAGGCTGGTAGTGACAGGACAAGAGACAACATTTTTAAACTGAAAGAGGGTAGGTTTAGATCAAACATAAGGAAGAAACTCTTTATTATGAGGGTGATGAGGTGCTGGCATAGGGTGCCCAGAGAAGCTGTGGCTGCCCCATCCCTGGCAGTGTTGAAGGCCAGGTTGGACACAGG
>NW_009923154.1:20868-54131 GCF_000696875.1 Nestor notabilis
CTGCTCTAGTGGAAGGTGTCCCTGCCTGTGGCAGGTGGATTGGACTGGGTGAGCTTTAAGGTCCTTTCAAACCCAAACCATTCTGTGGTTCTCTGGTAACTAAGAACTGTGTCCTTGTGAAAGCTTTTTGGTTTGCTTAGGGGCATTTGAAATCCCTTTTCTTAGGAATAGTGGGTAAGAGGTGAATGGGGAAGACAGCAGGTCATTACTGTGCTGCAAAATATGTTGTTTTAACCTTTTCATGTGAATCTTAATCCACGTGGTATAGATGGAGTCCAACTGGGAAGGTAGCTGCTTTTTCAACCAGTGCTGGAGATAGGACTTCTCTGAGATACCTCAGATGGTTTGGAGATTAGAGCAATCCAGCAGCCTTGCAGTTTGATAGCATTTCTGAGGCTTCACTTAAGATGCAGGATGCGTTTCTTCATCCTGATAGAGATAATGGGTTTTAAGCAATTACACCCAGGCTAATTCCTTTTGATAAGAGCTCTACATTATCTAAAAAAAGAATCCTAACCGCCTGGGAAAGAACAATGTACATGTGTCTCTCATGGACTCTTTCATTCGCTCTTGTCTGATATCTTCAGATGATATGCTGCAGATCTTTCAAGCCTTAAAAATCTATCAGTCTTTTTTTAGGCAGGGAGTATTGCAGTCAGGGAGGTGTAACAGTACTATTGGCTTGCAAGGTATGGAGGGAGCCCTGCTGCTTCAGATGATCTGGGCTCCTATGGGGATTACAGCTTCAACATAAGGAATCAAATTTGGTCTCTCTTAAAGGAGCCCTTGCTCCCTCCCTGTGCAGGCTCTCTGGTTGTAGGGTGCAGGTTGCTTCTGCTCATTAAGGAGATGTAATTTTGTAATTTGGAAAGAGTAGCAAGAGCCTACCATTTTATTTGGCACAGATCCCACCCCCTACTATGTGTTTGTGCTGGAAAAGAAGAATATGTTGTTGTGTGTTAACCAGAAATTTTAAGAGATCTCATTTATTTAGATTTTTTTTTTCCTTTTCTTTCTGAGACAGTAAAGAAATTTCAAGTTAGCTGCATTTCTGGTGCTTAAATTTCTTTTATTCTGCTTAATCTCTCTAGTTTTCCTCTCCTACATATACAGTGTAGGATAGAAAATTTAATTGATTGTATTTAAAAAGGGGAGGAAATCCCAAAGCAACATGCTGTTTGTGTAATTGTGCCACTTGTAGGAAAATGATGTTTTTTTATATATATATATTAAAAAAAAAGTGTTAGCAGTATTGAAAGGCTTTCAGACATTGTAAGCATATTTGTTATAACTTGCCACCTACGACTATCTAGGAGAGAAAGAGCATTCTTGATGTGTAGCTGCCTGATGACAATTGGAGCTGGGAGAAGAGGCAAGGGGAAAAGGAGAAGATTGGAGATAAGGGTTATAATCTCCTGTGCTGATATGCATTGGTTCTCCTTCTCCAGAGAAGAGCCTGTGAATGTGTGGCATGGGTCTGTCCCTTCACCTGCTTGCTTGATAGGGAAAGCCCCTCCCAGGTGGAGCCAGATCAGTTCTTTTTCCAAAGAGGATCTGTGTGGATGTGTGTCTGGTGGGACAAAAAAAGATGCAAAACCAAAGGTTTTTTTTCCCCCTACATTTGTAAAATGGCTTCATGTGTCTCAAACCATGTAGTTAAGCAGTGCAGGACAGGAGTGGGAGATTTGGGATTTTGCTGGAAATAGGAGATAGAGGGCACAGCTTTAATGGTGGGGAATTCATTGCTTATTCTCCAGTGTGGCACTAGAAGGGTTGTCCCTTCTCAACCCCCTCATTGCAGCAAAGTGGTGCCTAGACTGAAAATAAATGGAGGGGTCTGTGGAGGGAAAAGTCATGACCACCACTTGCGAAGTTGGCTGTATCTTTTTTCCTGTCGTAAACTGTTGTGAATTTGAAAGGGCTGCTGCATTTCCTTCCCAGATACGGTGAAGTTTCGTCGGCAAACGAAACAACCTTTTGTTCACAACGCTCTTTTGAGATGAAAGGCATCAGCAAAGTTGTTGCTGTGTCTCCCGTGACTGCCTTGGTTGAGGAGCTGGACTGTGTGTTCTAAGTCTTACTGATGCAGAAGCTCATGTGCTTAGTCTGAGCCAATTTACTCATTCCTCAGCTCTGACTTTTTTGGCTTTAATTGGCTTCCTACTGCATGTCACATTGCATTCTCCTTTGGCTGATGGATGTAGAGAGCCAGCCTCCCTCTCTGGGCTGCTAACAGAACATGTTTGCTTATTAGATAGAGCTGTCTAGTGCAGGCTGGAGGAGGCACCTTGTGTAAGAGAGTGTTGAAATAGAAGCATGTTCTTTGCGATGATAATACCTTCTCAGCCTTCTGAGTGAATCCACAGATACTTCTCATCTTGTTCTTTCATCAATGATACATAGATGCATAACCTGTGTGAAGATGAAGCTCCTAAAAGACTTTTCTCAACTATAGCAATGCCCCTAATGCAAGAGGAAATCCTCACCAGCCCTTTCCTTGAGGAGTTGTGTCGCTTGTTGAGAGTTTAAACACATCACTTGTTCTGTAGATCCTGCACAATTTTGCTGGCTTGTTTTCTTGGTTATCCTAAAAATGACAGGTTGCTATTTAATGTACTCGGATTGACTTCACAACCTATCTATTCAGTCATCTGCTTTCCTTGTTCTCCTCTTTGAAAGGATTTCATTTAATGACAGCAATGAGATGGTGCATCTAGGTGATGAGATAAATTAATTTAAGTACTTCATGGGCCATTGCTAGGGAACAAACACTAGCTCTAAACTGCCTGGGTTGACTTTTTTGCTGCTATATTATTAATATGGCAGGTCTCAGTTTATTATGTTGAGGCACACTTTGCTTGTGTTCCTGGTGGAGCATTTCATGCATTCCCTGAGGACAGTCCTCTAATTGAGTGCTTGTGGTTGCTCTACTTTTTGGGTGTTTTTGGCCCAACCCTGCAAAAGGACCAGTGTTGCCTGGCAGTCCTGTCACCTAATGAGCCTAAGGAACAAGTCCTATCCCTTGTGTTTGTGTGCTGGCATCCTTACAGGAGCTCCATTATCTTTTGTTTTGGAAAACAGTTCCTTGCAATTTCATCTGGTGGTCTGGTAAAGTTTTATATTTGGGCTATTAATCTTGTGCTCAGGCAGGTTTGATGTGTCCAGCATTGCAGTTTATGATACAGGGCCAGTTACGGAGTTCCTGCTAAATACACATCTTTGGTGGTCTCAGTGATATTGAAAAATACTGAATTGTCAGAGTTCTGTTGTTTTCTGTCACTAGTGTATACACTGTTCTGTCCTGCTTCATCTGTTTCTACAGTTAAATGAGATTCAAATGAAATCATTAAGAACATGTCACCTTATATTAACAGTGAAATATATTAGGTGTCATGGAAAATAAATATTTCCAACAGATTTACAGCGTTTACAGCTCTCGCATCATGAATGCTAAACTTGGATCACTCTGGGAGGATGGAGAGAGTGTATGTGAGTAACACGGAGCACTGCAAGAATAAAACACTTGTAAAACCTCCTCATTTATTTGCCAGAGTAATATGGAGCTCACCTCTTGCCAAGATCAGTGTCTGTAGCTCTGTGCCTTCTGCTACAGTTACACGAAATGTTAATCCCTAATGCACAGCAAAGAACGTAACACCCTGTTCAGGAGCTAGGGATGCTCTTGCTGTTGATTGCTGCAGCACAGAAGGCAGAACCTTGAATTCAAGCTTGCTAGATACTGAGTGTCCTGGGTCACCTAGAAATGCAGCTCACCCTTTGGAGTGTCTGCCCTGCACATGCTCCTCCTTGCCTTTGGGCATGGCACAGCACGTGCTCAGCGGTAGGTTCTCATTCTCTTGCCTTGTGATGCTGACTCTGTGCTCCTACCTTAGAAGAATCCCAATTAATCTTAACAGTAACAAATGTTATTGTTTGCAAAGAAGAAAAGTATAACTTCTACAGGCTGTCCCTCTTCTCTTCTGCAGCCAGTTCTACTGCCCTCCTTCCAACTTTGTGTTAAACTGGAATTGCTTGTGGGACTGTGCAGTGAGAAGGGGGATAGTCATTGCTTCACAGCAATAGGCTACAGACTCTGAACAGACCCATCGAGGTATCCCTGCACCCCTATCTTTCCCTTTAGCCTGCCTTCTCTTATGAAGCTGCTAATCACCCCCTACCTTCATTTACTGTCAAAGGGTCTTTAGTGACCTAGGAAGAAGAGAGACTGAGCTGTCAGCGCTAATCTCAAACACAAATGTGCAGCCCTTGCCACCTTAGTCATGCCTTTGTCACCTCTAGATTGGATTAGTGCAGTGGTGGTAGGTAGGTGGTAGGCAGTGGGTGGGTATACAGCTGAAGATATCTGCAGAACAGTGTTGTCTACTTGTTTTAGTGTCACAGGAGAGTATTTTCTAGCGAGATGTCAGTGTTTGAGGAGTGCCCTCAGTCAGGATCCTGAGCTGACTTCTCACGGGGTCTGCTGGAAGCTGGTTTGGATCTCAGGCAGTGCTTTAAAGCTTACCTGCTGCTCTAAGAGGACAAGTTGAAAGATTGAATGGGGCTGCAACTTAAGACCTAGTGAGGAAATACATCAAGAGCCCTGCAGCTTTATTTTTTGTTGGTTATTTTTGTGTACCAATGATTTTACTATATGGTGCTTGTGTTTAGAGATGTCCTTAAAGACATCTGGTTGTGGAACATTACATAGGCAGCAGTGGAGGTTTTCTGCTCTGATGTACATGTGAACGGTCCAGCTTCCTTATCAGGACTAGTCAATCACTTGATTGGGTACATAACCACCATCTTCTGTGAAGGATATAGGGGGTAAGAGATTAACCCCAGTCTCCATTACAAGCAAGTTTAATGAAGTACTAATGTTGAATACAGAAGGTCATGGCACTGAGGAAACTGGACTGTTATGACTGAGTCATGTGAACGTGACTGGGGTCTTAATTTAAGGCAAGAAGACATACAGAGTGATAGGAGGGGAAAGGCTCAGCAAGTATATTGGTATTCATGTCACTAACTGGTGGCTATCCCAATGTAGCTGGTGAGTTAGAGCAGTTGTGCGTTTCTGGACTTTGTGTTGGGTGTTTTGTTTGTTTAAATATGGCTTTGCCTCTGCTCAGCTCAGCCTTTTGGTCCAGCTGCTTCTGATGTTGTTATGGCCACTGTCTTGGTTTTAGCAAGATCTGTCCTTCATCATTCTGGCTTCTCTTGTTCTACCTGGCTGTTAAAATATTTTGCTATGGATATGGAGCTGGTGGGATGCAGTAGGCTGTTCATGTTTGGAGACTAAGTTTAGGTGGTACCCCTCTTGGTCTGAAAAGATTTCTCTGGCTGGAACTATGAATCAAATTGGTTTGCTCTTTTGGAAAGCAAGAACCTGCTAAAATCCATGTGCACCTGCTGCAGTTACACTGTGGGCTACAGAGCCAAATCAACCATAAAAGTTTCCTGCTGCATCTTTGCTAGGTCCTCTGGCTACTTGGAGTGGTTCACGCTTCTGCATGGAGCATAACATGCTGTTCTGCCAGCCTTCTACAGAGAACTGCTCTTGTCATTCTGTCCTTGTAGCAAGACAAGGTCCATCCTGACAAGGTTCAGAAATGGTCTGAACACTGTGTATTTCTCTGACCTGGAGGGAGCCTGCTCTGCTCATGCTGCCATGTTCTGGGACACCCACCAAAGAGGGAAATGTGTGCTAGAAGCAGATGAGGTTGCAGAAATCTGTTCAAGCAAACTGTGCCTGTTGAAATCAGTTCTTACAATCAATTAGGAAAGTGAGGAAGCTCACCTGTGGCAGAGAAGCCATGACTCTTCAGGGCAGAAATGACTATGCTCAATTTTGGAGGAAGTCAATTTACTGTGCTTATGGCCCTCAAGCTAGGGAAGAGTTAGTTTCCTACTTTCAACCCTCTGCTGATGTCAGAAGAAACCTTATAAAAATGCCTGGTTAGGTTATGCCCTCACTTTAGTAATGAAAACCACTTATTAGTGGTGTTTAAGCATCTTACATAGCACTTGTAAGGCTTGTAGTAGAGAAACTGGGACACATTGGATCTATGGCTGCTTCTCTCATTTTTTTTATTTGTTTTTTCTTCCTCCTCCTTACAGTTTTCTCTCTCTCAGTATTTTGTTACTTAATGTGTTATTAATTAAAGAAACAAAGATGGCACATGCTAAAAATAGTGTGTTTAGAGGCTTCTGCTTCAGTGAGATTAAAAGTTATTGGGAAATACTGTTTTTATCAGTTCTAGCTTTCTGCAGTGAGATGCCCAGCTGTATTCTATTCTGTCCTGGTAATTCCTGTGTTAACTCTGTGTTCTCTCTACCCTCCTGCCTAGCTGTCTGCAGAGGGCGTGTTGTGAGGGTGCCCAAAGGTCCTCTTATACGAGTTGTGGGCACGGAGGTGGAGATCCCTTGCAGCGTTAGTGACTACGATGGACCCAGTGAACAGAACTTTGACTGGGAATTCTCCCGGGACACTGACTTCGTACGGATAGTGAGTACCTGGGATTCTACATTCACCTCTGAGGAGTACCAAAAACGCGTAGGCTACGGGGATATCAAACTGAGACGGAGCAGCAACGATGCTGTGGAACTTGTGATTAGAAACATCCAGCCAACTGACCAAGGGAGATACAAATGCTCCACGCCCAGCACTGATGCCACCGTTCAGGGGAATTATGATGCAGAGGTCCAAGTGAAAGGTATTTCTGAAGAGTGAGGTGTGCTCTAAATTTGTTTTTGATATTGATTATAGACATACTCTTAAGAATGTTGAACTTCTGTTGCTTATGAGCATTGTGATTATTTTTTTGTTTTCCCACCTCTCCTTCTATTCCTGTTTAATTCTTCTAAATCCAGCATCAAAAATTGGGAAGTGTGATAGCAAAGGCAAGTGAGGTGAAGAAACAGAGGTTGTTTACTATAAACACCACTTAATTTTTTCTGTCTAGTAAATATGTAAATAAAAATGGGAAAATGCAGAGGGTTTTCTGAAGGTGTCTGCAAATATTTAATATCCCTAAGCCTCTGGGTAGAGAGGCTACCTTCAGGTAAAAAACAGCCTGTCTTCTCTCGCATTTATAGTGTCATTTACGGCTCCTTCTGAATGAAAGAGGTAATCTTCCTTTTCCTCTTCAGCATGATGATACTGCAGTCATGCCGTAGCCTTGCTCTCTCATTTAGGGTTCTTCAGTAATAACTTGGGAGGCTATTTTTTTACAAGTGTCTTATCTTTTATTCCCATGAAAATCAAGATAGTTCTGGATGGGAATAGTCAAAAATATGATGTTTGGATGAGAAACTAAAGCAAGGGGAAAGATAAATGAATCTGAATGCTTGTCTTGGCTTGTTTAAAATGGAGCACTTCCTTTAATGGATTTTCAGCTGAATTTCCTTGTTCCTTGAATATATTTATGTGTGGTAGAAGGAATGATTGGCCAAGTGTTGCTCTGTGGTAGTTTTGCTGCCTTATATCTGGAGTGTTCTCTTCTTGATTCTGTTTTATGATGCTTGTGTCTTTGGTCTTTTTTTAATAGTGATTTCCGATGGCTTATCGGTGAGTGGTTCAAAAGCACGTTCCTCAATGTCTCTCAGGCTGTCTGAGGGTGACTCCTTCAAGCTGCGCTGCTCAGCAATTACCACCTCACCAGAGCACACTCACCTGCATACAACTTGGCAGATCAAAAATGGATCGACTTGGCATGACATCCTGTCTTTGACTCATGAGGGCAAATTCCAGCCGGGCCCTGGCTACGAAGAGCGTTACCGTAATGGAGATATTCGCTTGGACACGGGAGCAAATGACACGTATCGGTTATCTGTGTCCCAGGCCTCGTCAGTGGATGAGGGTGCCTACAGGTGTCTTGTGAGTGAGTGGGTAAGAGGAGCAGATAGCTCATGGCAGAAGATTCAGGAGAAGAGCGTGGAGATAGCAAGTGTGGCAATCCAACGCACTGGTGAGTGTTACTGATGGGCTGGTGTCACACCTTGTAGCTACAGCAGTGCTGTGTCCAGACTGTGATACTTTGAGAGCAGAAATTGGGTGAGCTGAACTAAGTGAGGATGTGTTCCAGGAGAATCTAGACTGCTGTTTGGATAGCTGGCCTGTTTACATCTGAGCTGATAGAAAATGCTTGGCGTATTTTTTTCTAGCTTCTGTTTTGGGGAGAAGGGAGATGATGGCATGGAAGCATTGACTGGGACCTCTTAGATGCCTAGACCGAGATTTTATCTTATGCTTAGTTCACTTCAGATTTTTTTTGCTTTTTATATTTCTTACTGTATTTAACCCCTGAGCACCCCAAACCTTCTCTCTGCTCTCTCATTGCACAGGATTGTCCCATGGCACTAAACAGCTGCACTTCCCTTGTAAAAGTGGCTTGTGATTCAGTGACAGATATGAAGCTTTTCTGTATGTTGTTTATTAAAATAGCATAAAAAGATCAAGAGAAAGGAGATAAGCAGTGATAATTTAACATGACAAATTATCCAGTGATTTTTATCACCAGCACTGGATCACTGGTCTGATTACTCCATTGTGTTGGCGGGGTCTAGGACAATAATGGTTCTGTTAAACACATCATTGCATGCTTGCCTAAGGAGACAAGAATATATGTAGTGCTGTGCAGGGGATATCCAGATATCCCTGCCCATACAGATGTCAGCAGTAGATGCACCTAAGCGTATAATTGTACTAGCATTACCACTGCTAGTTAGAGGAGGGAAAGTGAGGGGTGATGCACCTTTTCACTCAAGAGGTGGAAAAACAGGCAGTGATGGTCCCTCAGAAATGTGAGATTATGGCGCTATTTTAGGAGTGTTCAGACAGTAAGGCTATCTTTTCAGTTTTGTAATCCTTTAATCACTGTAGGGAGAACCCAGAACTGCTGGTGTTTTTTTGGCTAGCTCATCTGGATGTAGTTTTAGTATCCTGGTGGTACTTAGCCTGTGAAATCTGACAGGTTCAATCTATGCCCTCTTTTTCGGGGTGCCTGTTACGCAGTAAAGCTTGCAGGTGCTCTCTGCTGAGGCAGAGCTTGCTTAATCAAGAGCTGTAGTTCTCCATTTGTCACTTGGTTTTGAAGAGCTTGGTTTAAGTAGGTTGGGTTTAATCAATGGCTAAAACCAGGGTGAAGATGGCCAGGACCAGTAGTAGTGCAGTTTTTTAATGTGGTTTAGGTGTGTGGTATTCTTTGTGTTTGTTGTTTGTTTGTGGGTTTTCTGTTTGCCTTCATTTTGAGTTCAGTCACTGGCAGTGCTGGCACTTTGTCGGTGCATGAAGGCTTTTTGTAAAGTTATGCTAAATAGGATAGGTTATGCTCCAGCAAAATGTTGTGGGAATTTTTACCCACACATCCTGTAGGACTTGAAGTTGTAAATGCAACTTGAAGTTTTAAATGCAACAACCAGCTATGCCTGGTAGATTCACTCCCCTCATTCTCACCTGCTGTAACCTATGGGGTTAAATCTGTAGAAACAAAACTAAAACCTCCAAAGTAAAAGTTAAATTAGCATATCTAACAAAGTCATGCACAGGTTACTTGTGTAACTGTGTAGTAGGGGTTTTTTTTCTGTTGCTCTTCTAACTACTTGCTCATCACTTCCATCTCCTAAAATCATGATGATGTCTTTGGGCCCGACTTTGTTCTCGTATGTCTTTTTTTAATAGTGCTTTGCATAATAGGTATGTAACTGAGGCCTTTAGACACATCTGTAGCAACAACAAAAAAAGCATTGAGAATATATGTATGGGTAAATTCTCTTTTTAGAGTTCCTTTGTATGCGTACACTGCCAGATTGTGAATGCCTGTCACTGTTTCATGAAGACAGAAATGTTCCTTGGAGAAATGCTACTCTTAACCTTGTAGATGAGTCTTATTTTGTAGTCTGGTATTTATGTTGTATTCTGCCATATAGGCTTTCCTACTGATTCCAATCCCATGATAAGACAGGGAGGGAAGTCCTAATGAGATACTCATCAGACAGTGGACTTTGATTTACCACTTGGGTGCATCTTGCTACCTTCTGCTCTGTGCTGTCAGGTGGTGAGCGATGAGATGAGCATTGCTTGGCTTTATTGGCAATAGTTGTGGCTGCTCAGTTTGGCTATGGCCTTTATATGTTGTCTCTCATTCCTGATGATAATCCTAGAAAGCTTTTACAGATGGGTACCTATTATATAGTAGAAGATGGTTTTACATAGAAGTCACTAATCTGCATCAGAGTCATGGCTGCCTGTTTAAGGCAGCAATCTGTATTCTTGCTTGTGGTCTTCATCATAGATCTGCTAGGAAGAGCCACTGCTGTAGCAGCCCTGCCTACTGGCCTCAGTTGAGACTTTAAGAGCAGCAGCATTACAAACTGTGGGAATGGTGCAGTACTGAGATCCAAATCTAATCTTTAGGCAATGTAGAATGAGGGAATGAGAAAGTGACGACGTGGTGGCCAGGTAACTTGGTGAATGATTTGCATTGAGGTTTACAAACAACACATACAGCGCCCCTGGTTCACCTCTAACCAGTAATTAAGGCCAGCTTTTCTACTCCTGGTCTTGAAACTTTCATTCCATGGGTTTCTTTCAACAAAGCTGACCTGGTAACCTACAGAATGCAGAAGGTTCCATTTGTATGCTGATTATGACCATATGTGCTGGCTATAAAAATACTGGCCAGTGGAGGAGTTTAAATGTGTTTTAAGTCGCTATTGGCATTGCTTTAAAGTCTACAGTGAGTGTTGGTCAGAGCAGTAAGTGGAGGAGTTGGCAGTATAAAGAGTTATTGCTGCCTTCTGTTTGCTTTTGTTTCACGTCTCTGAAACACACCTGAGATCATGCAGCTCAATATCGAACAGACATTTGAAGGTGGGGCTACTGAGCAGTTTCAGAAGCTTCTGTAATAGAATGTGAAGTCCTGAATAAGTTACAGTGGACTTTAAAACAAAATAATTTTTTTTTTGTTTGGATTTTTCTCTCTTCATTTCTAAGCTCTAGATGTGGTCATCTCAACAAGCAATGTGTCTGTGACTGAAAGAGACTCCCTGGATCTCACATGCAACATCACAACAGACCGGAGTGGTATTTTCCAAGCAGAGGTGATGTGGTATTTTTCTGCATCACCTGATGATACCTTGTCAGATGCTCAGGTTTTGCTGAGCATGGACCATGATTCTGTTGTCAGTGATTCAACTCTCATCAGCCTGAGCCATGTTGATAGGAACTCCTATCGCCTCTTGGTGCGTGATGTGGATGTGGGAGACTCTGGCTACTACTTCTGCCAAGCAGCTGTCTGGGTGCCACTGCATAACGGGAGTTGGCATAAGGTAGTGGAGAGAACATCTGCACCAGTCAATGTGGTGGTCACAGCATTAGGTGAGTGGTTCTGCTTTCGGAGTTCATGGGTAATGTATCACTCATTCCTTGGTCCCATCAGAAAAGGGGGAGGACCTCGCAGAAACTCTTCGGTGCAAGTTTCTCTCTTGTTTGCGTCTGTTGCCTATATGTAATGTATATCTCTCTCACATACAAAAATACTGGTGCTATGGGGTTTTGGGTTTGTACATTATAGGTCTTTTGGCATGTTCCACTCACGCGCTTTCTGGTGTCAACAGTCTGCAATTGAAAAATAGAACTTAAAAGCCTGCCTTGTTTTCCAGGGCCTGAAGCTGCCCCTGTTGTCATGTTGTCCCCTTCCACTTCCCTCATACCATTAGCAGGGCTCTGATCCAGCAACAGACATTCTTTCTGAGCTCTGAACACACTGATATCAGATGCTTTCTCTGATTTTTGCAGGTCATATACCATAAAACTATTTATAATGGAAACTTGATAATGAACTCTAAGAGCTTTCAAAGTTGCTAGGGTTTTGTTTTGTTGTTTTAATTGCTAGAGAGACACCACATCCTATTGATGGATTTAGAATGGAACATGACTTTATACTGTTTTATTCTCCTCCCTCGATAAACAAGTCAATTTTACCAGACCATGTCACAAAGCTGTTGAGTAGTGTGACTGAGAGAGACCTGGCTGGTGGCTAACTTAATGCTAGTGGTATTGATTAGCATAGTGGCCATTAAAACAGATTTTTCCTGTGGTATTTAATGTCCTACTCAGTGTGATGCATTTTTCATCTTTTAGTCCTAGAGGTGAGTGGATTTTTAGCCTTTTGGACAAGAAAAAGATTATCTGTGTACTTGAAGTTATGGGTTCCATACATCAGCATTTCTGCAGCAAGTTCTTATAATTCACCCACCAATGGGGCAGGGGAAGCTACTTAAACATAAACTTGATGATGTCTTTATTTTCTCCTTCCTTTATCTCTCAATTGTTCTTGGCAGTTTTCCTTTCTTACAGCTCTAATACTGTCAATGTCCACATTTTTTTTGCAAGGCACTGGTTAGAAGCAGCCATGATTAACAGTTGTCCGTTTGAGTCTTGTTGACTAGATGATAAACAGAAGTTGTAAGAGAGATTCAACAGGCTTAGCTGATCTACCTGGACTACAGGAGCAGCCTTTTTTCCTGTACCCCTTTCCCAAGACAAATATGTTTTGGAGATCCACTGTTTCATATGTATACTACAGACTGTAAAGCAAAAGCTCTGTATTAGCCCAGCTGAACTCTCTTTGTGCAAATATCCTTAGAAGTAAAGTTACTTGGGAGAAATACTAGAAGTTTAACTCCAGCAAAATATCTAAAAAGCCTTTCATTTTAGGGATAGGTCTAGATATGTCAGTCTACCCATCCTGTCCCCTAGTTTAATACTGGGGAGAGAATAGCTTCAATTTAGAAGCAGCGGAACTCAGAATTACGTTGCAGGATGCTGTAGATAAGGTTTCTGCACCTGCTAAAACTGACAAACTAGTGGTTGTGTTGGAAACAGAATGAGCCTAGAAGGGAGCTGGGGGAGAACTGGCAGAGCTGTAGTGCTTGGTGCTTGTTCCCAGCTTTGACTGGATGCAAGTATCCAGACCTAAACCCTCTCAATGTACCTGTTCAGAGCCTCTTGTCATCAGAAACTGGTGGTGCTGTCTGGTTACAATAGCAGAGTTCCTCCAACATGGACATACTGAATGAGCCCAGTAAGTGGAGAGTCTGCTCTGAAGCCTGGTTTTCAGAAGTAAATAGCTGTGTCAAAAGGTTAAATCCCAGCAACAATGACTTTAAATTTTGCATTTTACCATTGTGCAGAGCAGTTGAGCCTGCTCTGTACTGTTTCAGTGGCTGTTTCCAAGTACACTTGTAATGTGTGCTACAAGTGTGCAAGTGATGAATATCTTCTCTTCCTGTCCTCATTCAGCTACTCAAATTGCATGTTGAATTTGTAAGTGTTCCTACTTCCCCCACTTGCATGCATGCTTGTGCATGCACACATGTTCATGTATGCACAGGTGGACGATATGCACCCGTAGCGCATGTACACTCTTGTAGTGCCTGTACCTCTAGGACTATTCCTTGCACTCTCCATTCCGATTTGGCATTATTTGGAACAGGAGAGAATAAAATCTGCTCTTCAACAGTTGCTTGGTTGGTAGGGCAGGGGAAAGTGGAATAAATTTTCAGCATTTGAGGTTTTCAACTGCATACAGAATTCACCAACTCCTCCTTAATGGAAGTTAAGAGCTGCTGGAGTATTAAGTCATTGAACTATCAGTGAGGCTGTTCTTTGACAGCTGACAGAGCAGAGGAATGAGGTTTATCTAGCCAGCCTTTTATTCTTTCTAAATCCTCTGGTTGAGTGTCTGTCAGGGTGAAGCGCCTAGCTGGAGTGGTGCTGTCAAAGCCAAAACTCTCTTCTTAGTGGTCCTTCCCCTGCCTGCAAAATAAAACAACCCTGAAGTGATTTTCTGAGAACGTGAGTTTCTTGCAGCTTTTTCCTTGTGTTCCTGTCTGGAGAAGAGTTTCTGCTTTCACAGTGTTTGTGGCTCTGAAAATATTGATTGGTCTTGAATGCCTGCTTTTTTTGGGGGGAAGGGAAGGCGAGGGGGAGTGATAAGAAAATTGCAGAACATGAGCAATATATCATGAAGCCCTGGAGAAGAGCAGTGTTTTTTGAACAAGACAGGAAGAGTAGCATAGCTGTAGGATCTATGGGGGCTTTAAAGTGGGTTTTGGTCACCATTAATAATCTATCCCTTGGTTGCATAGATTTTTATTTTGCTTTCCTTACACTGCAAATGTGCAGAAATCAGCACTATTTTCACTGGTAATACATACTACAGACTTCTGAAAACAGTAATTTTATGTCTTTAACACTGCAGAAACTCAGCAACTCTTGTGTCTGGTGTGTATTAATGCCCTTGTTCTTACTAAGATGCAAGGACACTGCATGCAGAACACTTAATGGTGAGAGATCTTTTCTGCAAGCTGACATAGCAGCTTGCTTGATACACTTGTTTTTATCCTTTGCATCTGAAGTCCAAAAGTGCATGTGCACACACAGTTTGCACAGCAGTTCTATTAAGATGCTTTATTATCTTGGCTCATTGGTGAGCTAAGCCTAAGTTTTATCCTTGGATTGCAGTCTCTGTCCCAATTATAGCTTCAGTTAATTGTTTCTAGGAGGGCAAAATGCCAAGTAAAACATAAAGCAAGAAATAAATATAGAGCACTGAACACACAATGTAAAAGCCATGTGATGAGTGTTGGCCGAACAGTTGGAAAGCTAGTCTTTTTTTCTGAATTATAGTAGACAGCAAGGCAGAAAAATATTCTCACACTAGTAAATAAATATGCATTTCCTTTGTGGTGTGAGGTTGTTGCTGTAATCTTTTTCCTTTACTATCTCTGTAGTCTGAGAGAAAATAGTCATGTGGCTGCCTTATCGCTTTTAGGCTTTGGACAGCCAGCTATTTCAGATTTAAATACAACAGCCCCGTTCTTAACCCATGAATTTCAGGCACTCCTTTTCAAGCTTGAGGTATTCCAGCCTCCCAGCTGCACAGCATGTACTTCTCTTCAGACTGTGAAGCTTTTCTGATTTTTTGACTCTTCACCTGCTTAGTATTTATTATGCTGCCTGCTGAAATGTACTGTGCACCACTCTTGGTGCTGCCTGTGGCCAGTGCCAATGGTAGTCCCCATGCCCCCTGGTTTTGGTGTCTGGGTGGGCAAGGTGTTTGTTTTTTGGGTTGTTTTTTAACGTTCTTAAACTGTATTGTAGGGACATAATGGGATGGGTAAGTGTGGAAAAGAGGCACTTCAGGATGGGAAATGGCCTCTTATCCTAGAGAGGGATTGGGGAAATAGGATGTCTTTAGTTAATCCATAGCTAGAGAGTAAGTCCCCTGTTGCTGCAGGCTGCCGTCAGGCATTTGAATAGGTGCAGAGGGTGACTTCCTGAACTGAAACTGAACCCACATGGTGGGTTCTTGGGGCCAGGCCTAAGAAGGGGATGATTTTGCTCAACAAGATCTTAGTCCTGATTTTTCTGAAATGGTGTGACTAGACATACGAAATGGAAGCTCTTATTCAGAAATGCAGGCCTCGGGGTACTTGTGTCAGACTGGTGCAAGTCTGAGAGCTGGAGTCCAAATTCCCAGTCCCCAGGTCTTGTAAGAAGAGTTCATATTCTGGTATTTGGCTTCTAGCTCGGGTGCTCTTGCAGAATGGATGCTAGAAATTAGAAGAATCTCTCAATAAGCTCTGGCACTTTTCCCCTTCTGCTTGTAGCTTCTAACCTCTTTTTTCTGGGTTTCCGCTCCTGCAGAGCCAGACTATGAGGTGTTTCTGAATGCCTCTAAAACACCCAAGTTTTCAGATGACCCCACAGAGCTCCACTGCAGGATCACAAATGCCCAGGACACTGAAGCAAACATCCGCTTCACGGTTTCCTGGTACTACAGACAGCGCCTGCGCAGTGATGATGTGGTGACAGCAGAACTGCTGGCCACCATGGATGCAGATTGGACTCTGCAGCTTGGGGACAGGAACAGAGAGCGGACTCAGAACGGGGAAATCATCTTCTCTAAAAAGGCTGTTGACACCTTCAGTTTCCGAATCCAGTGGACTTCAGAAAGTGACAGAGGGGATTATTTCTGTGTCATCTCTGCATGGAGCAGGCACCGAAACAACAGCTGGGTAAAGAGTAAAGATGTGACTTCTGCATCCGTCAGTATTTTCTGGGCAACACAAGGTAGGAATCTTGCACCTGTTTGCTGAAAGCTTGCTAATGGGATTGGAAATGGTGTCTGTGTTATGAAGAGGAAAAAAAGTATCGCGTAGTGTAAAGGCCTCTTATTTGAGGAGGGAAGTAACTACTTAACAGCACTCCCCAGTTTTATGCAACAGTTTGGAGTGGAAGTGCAAAGCAGAGATCTGTCAGTCAAACTGTGCTGAGACTTCCAGGAGCCAGGCTGTCACTGTGGCAGGGGTGGCATCACTATGTTGGGGTCATTGCACCCTTTCATTACTCAGTATTTTGGTCTCTATAGGGTGCATCTTTCTGCTAGCAACAGGGTTGTCTTGAGGTGAAAAGAGGAATGTCACTCACTTTCAGTCTTCTCTGTCTGATGGTTTGAGGTGGGTTTTTTCTCTTTCCTATAAGCCCATGTTTAGAACACACTTCTGAGGAAGTTCGTAAGCACAGTAGTACAAGAGAGAGCATCAAAACACAACTGGGTTATGTTTTGGCAGAGCAAAGTAATTTTTGCAGTTATGTACTGGCAGAGCAAAGTAATGCAGTGATTTGCATGGATCAGGGCCATTTTTTAGGCTGAAGTGAGCTACCTGTGGTCAGTATTAAAAAAAGTAGATCTGTGCTTAGCTAAGCTGCATTTACCATGATAATTTGTTTAACAGTGTAGCTCAGGCATCCACAGGCAGAGAACTTTATTTCAGAGACAAGTATTTGGAAACCAGTTTAAAGTTGTTTAGGGATAATCCCTAATCAGCAAACTGAAGAGCTTCTGCTGTGATTCTGCTTTAGTGGAAAGAGAAATGGTGAGCTTTTGCTCAGTACCCCCTTCATCCACAGACCAAGCATGGTCCACAAAAGTCTTTTCCAGCCTAGTTGATTCTGTGTTGGGTTTTTTTTAGCTCTGAAGCTGACTTCTCCAGCAGCAATGAGATCTCTTATTAATGCTGAATGCTGGTCACCGTTCAGTTGTTATGCCACAACACGGAGTGTGTGTGTACATGTGCATTGCATGCGTGTGTAATGGATCATTGCCTTTGGAACAGCTAGGGAGACCAGCTGGAGTTGAAAAGTCTCAGCCTGTGTTGACATTTCTGAGGGAAAACAAACCGTGACAGGTGTGAACATTCCCTTGTTTCTGGGTTTATTCCAAAAACGCTGCTAATTTTGCAACACAAATGTAAATGTTATAGTCCCCATGCTGAAAAATACATTTTGTTGGCAAAACTCAGAGTTGGGAGATTTATGATGTGAAAGCAAGCTCTCCTACAAGCACGTTCTCCTCCTGAAAAAGCATGTTATATCTATATAAGGGGGGGAGGAAAGCGATATGAGGTTTTGATTTCCCCTGCTGCTTTTCCACTCCTCGTGCACATCCTCCCTCTCCCCCTAACTTTCAGCAGTTGCCTTTCTCTGCATGCCCTGTCCCTTACCCATATCCTATTCATGTAAGCTCTGGACTTGGCTGTGAGCCCAGTGCTGTAGCCAGCAACTATGAAGGAGTTAATCTGCTGCTGCCTCTGCTCTCTGACTGTTGTTTTGACAAGCATCTCTGGTGATTTGAGTCCCTGACTGCTCCCAGCCTTGTAAAAGCGAGCAGCCAGGCTCCCATGAGTTTGCCTAAGGAGACAACAGAAACTTGCCTGTTCCTTGGGTAGCTTGTGCCTACATAGAGGCTTTTCTTCCCAACTGTTTCATTGCTTGCGTTCTCCGTGTTAACTTTAGAGCAGTGCTCCGAGGACTTCAGAGAAATTTCACTTTTAAAAAGGTTGTTTTTGATAAAGGAGCAATGGCTTTATGTTGTGTTGGTGGGTCAGTCAGCACAGAGGGCATTCAGGATAAAGATGCCTTTGCTTGAAATGTAAACACCATGTGAGGATGTCAGTCCTTTTTGTGTGTTGTATAAGAAGTTGCGTGTTTGCCAATTTTGAACTTGAGAGGGTTTTTTATCTTCTTTTTCTGTTTTGTTCCATTGGGACTAGTAATGCTCACATCTTTTTGCTTACTCAGCTTTACAAATGCAGCCAATTGCTATGATAGGTCAGCATTGATTTAGACACGGTCTGCCTGATTTGTTTCTTCCCTTTCCCCTTTTTCTTTTACCTTCTCCCCTGTCAAGGTGACATAGACAGCATCTTTATATCACCTCAAAAATGAAAACCATCAATTATTTTGTTGTTTTTTTCTTAGAGTACAAATTCCAATCAGTAAAAAGGGGCAAAGGAAGGGAGGAAAACTTTTTTGACTGGCTCTGTAGATGAATTTCAACCCAGAAAAGAGTTCAATAGTTTAAAAGATAGTTTTCCTTACTGAGTATAAACATTGCCTGCATTCAAAACACAGTTCCTGTTTGCAGTGGAATGCAGAATTGGTGCTTTTTTCCTAAACCAGTGTTTTCAACTTTGGTTCTGCATGGAATTCTTTGCAAAAGAGAACATTATCTTTTAATTGAAATTCCAAATCCCAAAGGTACCATTATTTGGGGTTTTGTTAATACTTCTGTCTTTAATTTACAGAGTAATTGTATTTAACATAATGTTACTTGCGCTAAATGCTTGCCTAGGCCTTCCCATCACATTTAATCGGGAGCAAGGGCATCTTAATCTTTCAGAAAGCCCTGCAAATAGAAAACAGGTGATATGCCTGCACCCACTTCACTTAACCATTGCTGGTGTATAACACACTGCATAGTACAGACAGGAAGCTCCTCCTGAGCAAAACATTCCCATACCCATGGCATCAAGCTGCCAGGTGTATGTGCCAGTTTGGGTGTAGGAACAAGAAAGTGCATTAAGGTAGGTGTACAAGCCCCAGTCAGGGGTGGCTGGGCTCCTTACGCCCATGGCTTCATGAAGGTGAAGTGTTCATGCTCTTTGCTTGGCAGGGGAGAAGGCCAGTGAGGGTGGTCTGGTTGTGTGTGTAGCAGGTGGGAGAGCCATTGCATTGTATATACACGTGCCATCAGGCTGTGGTGCAGGTCTTGGTGTGCCTGCTGTATTTTCAGAGCTCTTGGTATCAGAGCTGCTGGGGCTACAATTGTACCTTAGGGTGTTGTATAGCTGCCTTCTCCTACAAAAGCAAAGCTGTCATTACCTTAATGACTGTTACACTCCCTGTACTTGCAATCTAGTTAGTGCACTGGGGGATGAAGAAGCTTTTATGAATATTGAGATGGTGCTACCAGAGGCTGCTGACAAGACGTTAGGATCTGAGGTTACTGTTAGCCATGGACATCGTGCTGCTTTTCTGACTTGAGTCAGTGGAGTGCAGGGAACATGCTCGCTGTTTCCTGAAGTCTCCTTGCCCTCATAGCTGTTAGGCTTCCCTAGCAATTTGAGTGGGTTAGATTAGGTGAAAACTCTTTTTGGTCACTACCCAGAAAGTACTCTTGAGGCTGAGCATGCACTTTGTGGTAGAGAGCAACAGGAGAATTATAGTGCGGCTTAACTGCTTGGACTGGCCAGTGATGGAAGGCAGAGGCAGGCATTGCCAGGCTCCAGAGTACAGCTTATTACTCACATTTTATCTGAATCATTTGGCTAGGATTTTTTCTGCTGCTAGCCCTCTGCTTTGGAGTAGCGCCCAAATTGGTTATAAGCTTTGGGTATGGTTTACTTAGCATCTCTTACCCTACCACTTTCCAACATAAACTCTGCAGACTGCAGCCTCCTGTATATGACCAACTAGGGTGTGTTTGATCATGCTTTTCATTCATGGAGTTTTACAAGAAGGAGATGAGACTCTGCGTGGGATTGCAGTCATGTCTGCAGAGGGGCAAGTGTGCAGAGCAGCAATCAAGACAGACATTGCTTTCTTGGCAATTCTTAGAGTAGAAATGAGATCTTAAGCTGTAGTTCTTGGAAGAAAATGTTCTTTGATCTTGTTGGCCCCTCTTATGTTATAAGATCTGATGAGTAGTTTCTGTTAATATAGGAAACATGAAGAAACTTTCCTTTCCTGCTTAACTTTCCTTTCCCACTTAACTTTCCTTGCAGATTACTGTTATTTCTAAACTGAGTGCCAAATCTTTGGTCTCTCCTCTTTGTCATAGCGTGCAGAGACAGCTGCATGCTTTTCTAGGTGGGGGTGATGGAATGCTAATTACATTTCATCTCCTGCTACTGAAGGAGAACAGTTTTGGCGAGTTGTCTCTTCTGAGCTACATCTGTACTGCTATGATCATCTGAAAGTATTTGTCTTAAGTATGAGAGACCAAATGGAAGATTTCTTTTTGGTGTCTAGGACCCAGTGCTCCAACATGAAAATTGACAGCACAAAGAATGTTTACATCAGGAGGAATTTTTGCCCAGAGCCTCCTCATAAGGCCTAAACAGCAGCAATATGTGGCAGGAAAGTCCAGCTAGCTGTTTGTGCTTCTGCTTTTGGAGCAAAATATAATTGTCTACTATACTCCTAAAATACGTGGTAGGCTGATCTGTGCTGGGCTCCTGAATGCTGCAACCTTATGAAGAAGTTGATATCAGAATCTTACGGACACAGAATGAGGAAAAATTGGATTTGAAGTCTAGAATCAGATGCATGATGAGCTCTCTCATGAGGGAGTGGGGAGAATGACTCTGTGTGGGCAACTTCAATTTTGAGTGTACCCTGAGTGCTTAAATGTGCCATTCTTGTATTCCCACTTAGTGGGTAGACATGTGATGGGGCTTTGGTGTGGAGTATCAAGTAATTCTGTGCTCAGCTAGACCACTAGAAGCAGCTCAGCCTTCACCACTCCTGCTGTTTCTTTATATAGCTTTGTGCTGTGATCTGCTCTATACAGTACTGATTTAAAGTTGTCATACCGGGTTTCTCATCTTGTGGGCTGTGTTTACTCATTGTGAAAACTGCTGCTTGAAGGCAAAACACTGCGAAATGTAATCTTGACAAGTTATCTTGTTGCTCTTGTGGGGAGGGCATAAATATTACTGCATTTACTTCAGTTTTGGGGAATGTGTTACAATCTCACCATTGCTTATTTCCCTTTTCCCGAGAAGTTCCACCTTGCATAAAAGTGATCTGTGTAGTTTTTTGTTTAACATGTCTACACTTGTTTTTTATAAACGGGGGAAGGGACAATATGATGCAGCAAAGTAAGTCCAGAAAGTGGGAAGTGACTGTAAGCTACGCATTATGCCTCAGCCCTCCCTCCCTTGGGAAGAACCTGGGTGTGCAGGGTGCCTCTTCATCACAGTGCCAGGAAATGAGCAACTCCCTTTCTTTTATCTGGTTCTGATTTCAGGCACTCTTCATATTCTCAATTTCTCCCTGTGAGCTTGTATTTTTTGTGTCTTGAGGCTGTGCTCCTAGATGTGTAATTTTCTCAAACCCTGTAATTAAGGGATTCTTGGGGTTGAGGAGCTGGCAGACTTGGAGAACGCTGAAGAAAGGGAAGGAAATGAAACAGTGTTGCTGGCATTCTTTATGCCAAATGGGCTGTTGGGAAACATCAAGGCTTCTGGTAGGCTTGTACTCAGGTGAATAGATGAGAAGCAACGGCAAAGAACACACGTGGAGGTTTACTGAACCTTTCTCTTTCAACACAGAGGTGTGTATATGTGGAGGTGCTGGGGATGGAGACTTCTCCTGTTGCCACCACCTTCTTCATCATTCAATTTCAACTAATCTTGGGAGTTCAGCTGAATGTGTCAGTATTTGCTGTTTGTTTGTTTGAAATCTTGCATCTTGACCCAAATTGGTGTGTACTGGTGTGTGCGTGCTCTTGAGCAGCATTCTGGGATGTCCGTATGCGTTAAGATAAATGTGCCGGGATTTGTCTGTACTTTGCTGCTTTGTAATCTTCTGGATTGAAGGGTGCTGCAGAAATACCTGCACCTATTTATTAACCCCTCTCTTGCGGCTTATTTCCTTCCTTCTTCAGATTACACACTTACAGTGGAGGCGGTGAAATTGAAGCCATTCTTTGTAGCAGGCCACACCTTTGAGATGACGTGCAAAGTGTCTTCAAAAAACATCAAGACACCACGCTATTCCGTCCTCATTACAGCTGAGAAGCCACTAGCAGATCAGTCGAATCCCAACGGAACTACTCGCATCATCTCCTTGAACCAGGATTCAGTAGTGCGGCTGGAGGACTGGACAGACCAGACCCGTGTGGATGGTGTGGTGCTGGAGAAGGTCCAGGAGAATGAGTTCCGCTACAGGATGTATCAGACCCAGATTTCTGATGCTGGGCTCTATCGCTGTGTGGTGACTGCCTGGTCTCCAGGTGGTGGTGGCATGTGGCGTGAAGCAGTGAATGGCTTATCCAATCCTATCCAGATAGACTTCCAGACGTCAGGTTGGTATAGAATCTGGCAGCAGTGTGTCTGAGCCAGAAAGTCTGTCTCTGGGAAATCCCTGCTCTTTTGAACATGGAATGGGTCTCCAAATGGTATGATGGCTGAGAGCTATGCTTGTCTCTTTTGGTGGTGCTTGTGTCCTTTGCACTATCGATTGTTTACAGAAAGATGTTTAATGACTTAGCTGTAATCATAATCACTGGGATTTTCTTTACTAATGCAGCATTTATGGTCCTGCAGCTTCAGAGCTGGTTCTCAGTATGGAATAACTGCTGCCACATTTGCCAGCTTTATCGCTGGTTTGCTGTTAGGTACTGACTGCTTTGGAAGAACACTAATATAAACTGGATTTCCATTCCAAAACAGATTTGATCAGGATAGCAGTAGATGCCTAAGTGCACCTTCCTGTTGATGTAACTGCAGAAAATGGGCAGGTCGAGACAACAGTAACGCTTGAGTAACATCTCAGCAAGTGTATCTTGACACTGGAAGCCCTTAGAGGCCCCGTGTGGCTGGATTACAAAACTCCACAAATTGGAATGAATGTCAGGACCCAGAGCTGAAACCCTCACCTTCAGCTGTAACAAAGCCTACCTGTTGAGATTTTTCTAGACAAGTGTGCCAGTCCTGGTGTATTTTTGCAGGGACGTAGAGAGGGACAGCATTGGTTTGGATCATTGGAGATGCATGTTAACACTGGCTTCTTATCATGTGGGAGGGAGTGCCTTGGGAGTTGTTTTTGTAATGGTGGTGCACTTATGAGTGAAGGGGTCATCTAAGCTGGTGACTTCTTGAGCACTTTCGAAGAGCTCTCAGTGCAACCCAAAGGTGCATCCTGTGTTGGAGCTCTCTAGTTAGCTGCTTTATCTCAAACCTTCTGTGCTCACCGGTTGCTGTTCACAAATACAGCTAGGGAGAAGGTCTCTCCTCACATCCCTTGTTCTTCATGTGAGTTATTCCACTTCTTGTAACAGTGCTGTAGAGTTTTTAGAAGATGTGTCTATGACTAGGCAAGAACAGCCTGATTTACGGTTGCATCCATAACTAAGGCAATTGTTCTCTATGAGGTGACTTCTAAAAACTGAACTTCCTTATACTAGCACACTGGGAAAAGGACAAGAGCTGAGTGAGGGGGACAGCCTTGCAGTGAGGACATCACTGTGTAGTTTTAGCCTTTAGCCTAACCTGGGTCAGACACAGTGGGAGAGCAGCATTTGCAAAGGGGTGATGCAAGAAACCAGCAAGAATTAAATCTGTCTCAATACCCTCCAAAACTCTTACATGGAGGCTTTCCTGCACAAAAGTGGTTTGTCTCCCAACATTGCTTGTATTACGTCACTTTGAACTCCCATCCAAAAAGTTTGGTGGGATGCTATTAATACCCATGGTTCAGAAAGAAACCTGTGAGCTATGCAAGGAAGGGAAGTGTGCATGTTGCAGTCTTGACTTCTTTTTTGCTGTCACACTCTACTTCAGCCTCTTTGCCCAGATAGGATTTCTGGAGCGTGGATTGAAGAAAGGGAGGCAGCCCGTAGAACTGCCCTGGGAATGTGTGAATTCCAGTAGTAGGGCTGGAGCAGGGGGAGGGATGGTCCTGAAGCCCTTGAAGCCTTTCATTCTTTACAAAAGAACGAAGGGAGAAATGAGATCCCAAGCACAATATACTGGAGAGCTATTTCCCAAAATAATCTTGGCATGTAGCAAAATCTGGCTTGGAATACCTTCCTTTCTTCAATTGATGGATGAACTTCGTGTCCTTCAGTTGTTACTCAGATATCCCTGCTTGGGCATTCATCTCTGGGCATGATGAGGTCATGTGCTGAGCACAGAATGGAATCAGTGTGGAATTATTTGGGGAATTGTTTGGAATCAGGTATACAAGACAGAAGATGTTTTGTGGGTGTGTTACTTTGGTTTTGTTTGCTGAGGTGTACAGTCTCTGATGCAAAATGAGACTGAGTCAGGGAGCTGGAGGTAAATGGCAAAGTTGTGGAGCAGCTATAAAAGCACAGCTCAGATATCACGCCCTTGTCTTGCATCCTGTGGTACAGGCAGCTGTCAGACTTGTTCTTCAGAAAAAGAAGTTGGTGCCAGATTTTTCCGAATGGGAATGGTGAAAGGCGGAACTGCTGAGGTAGCTGGTGGTTTCTGGGGAGAATGAGAGGGTGCCCAGAATTGGAGGGAAAATACTAACAGGAAAAGGTCAAAAAAAAACCAGTGGTATGCAGCTCTCCATGCAACTAAAAGCTGGGGAGCACTGCTCTGCTAAATCCTGAGTTAAAGGGAGGGTAATGAGTAGCTTAAGAGTGTGTTTATCCTTAATAGGGAAACTGTTAAGTCAATTGCACTGACTTCTGGGGTTCTCAGAGTGTAACAGAAAGATATTTTAACTGTGGCTGCTGGAGGGGATATAACAAGGCAGTATAATTTCAAAACCCAGAAGATATTCGAGTCTTCTCCATACTTTGAAGGCCTGGACTTAGACAGCATTTTCAGCTCGTGCCATGGGAGGTAAAGTGGGGAGGTGATCGGTGCAGAAGCAACATTGTCAGCAGAAGGAAGCCCTTTAAAGGTTTTACATAAAGCTTTTAGTGGTAGGAGGAATTTCTTTCTCGGTTGTTTTTATTGATTCCCCTTTGATAGGGGATGGGGAGACTTGTTAGGGTTGGAAATCCTTCCCTCCAGTTTGACTGCCGCCCAGATCTCGGGGTGGTGTTTCAAGGAGCGGTTTTCAGCATGCATACGCATTGTGCAATGTGATCTATCTGAAGGGCAGGAGGCCTGTAAGCTTTTTATATATGAGCTGGGGACTGCGCACATGAAACTTCAGTGTTTCCTGCCACAATAGGCTTGAAATGTGGCAGTGCTCTGAAATGTTTTTCCATGAACATCTGTGGAAAATGTCTTGCTCAGATTCTTTCCATTCAAGGCAGAACTTGCTGGCTGCAAGCAGAGACCTCCTCTCTTCTTTCTCCACTTGCTGTTGCAGAGGGACATATTTATTCTGTTTGGTTAACGATCTGAAATGTGAATGTAAAGGCATTTGTTTGAAACTTCCTGAACCAAAAGATGAAATGTGGATTTTGTCCACTGAATTATTTAAACTGGGAGTTGGGGATGGTGGTAGGCCATTACTTTTTCAAATATCGAATCAATGGCAAATTGTTCTCTGCTGGATATATTTTAAGACCAGAGAGGATCTTGTGAATCCTCAAGTCTGGCCTTGTGAACAACATGGATCACTAGTCTAATTTTGTAAAATGAATGCCTGCTCTATGTCCAGTAGCTGTAAGCAAACTTAGGCTTATTTGGGGAGCAGGGAGAAGCTGTCTCATATGAAGACTTTAATATTCTTCAGGCCTTTTTGGTTTTCCCAATCTAGAGCAGAGGTTCTGCCATCTGTTTGTCAAAGGTTGTCCAGCAATGTGAGGAGCAAGAGCAGCTGCCAGGGCTTGTCTTGAAATTTGCTCTTAATTCCGTTGCATCATTTCTGCTGAAACTCAAATGCATCCTCTCTCCTCCTGAGCTATTGGATGATGTGTGTATATAGCCTGCCATTCAGATGGAACACACCTGCCTTCTGTTGCTTGCTGTTCTTCTGAAACCAGTGTATCAAGACAGCTTCTTGTAAGACTTCTGATCCTACTCACCCACACTGCAATCCCTCAGTTGTCTCCTCATCACCTGGAGGTGTTGCTCCAGAGGCAATGCCTGTGCAACCGCAAGGGCTGAGCAGTCAATGAGAGGTGGTGCGCTCCCCTTTGCTCTTAGCCTTAGCTGAGCTGGCCAGCAAAGGTGGGAGTCAAGTAACTGGGAACTTGCTTGAGATCAAAGAGCTTATCTGATGCAGGTCTGTGCACAGGTATCTGCTTCAAATGGCTCCAGCTGCTTGCAGCTGTTTACTTTGTTTGTTTTGTGGGGGGTTGTGTGGTTTTGCTTGTTTGTGTTTTATTTTCCTGGCATCAAAAATCTTTCTTTGGCATTTTTCCTTTTAATTTTTTATCCCCTTTACCCTGAACCCAGCAACGCAGGTTAGTGTTTAGAGTGGCTTCACCCACTCTACGCTCACAGGGATTTCCACAGAAGTGACTTAGTTTCCTTTCCCTTGAGGAAAGCAGAGAGAAGGAAGCTTTTAATCTGGTATTGAGAAGTATGCGTTGAGAGAGAACAATTTGGAACTTGCCCTGAGCTGGCTTTGCTCTATGCCATTCAGCAGAGGGTAGAAAGCTCTGGAGAGGCAAATATAAAACTTTAAGGGAAGTAAGTGTCTCAATGAAATCTTCAACTCTGGATTACATCTGCATGTGAGCTCATTGCACAGCAATGTGTTATCATTCACTTTGGATGAAGCCGAGATAAACTGAGAGCTGCTGAAATATGAGCAGAGTATTGATGCTGAACTTGCAATTAAGATGAAACGATGCCCTGCAATGACCCTGTGAGATACTCAGTTTCGGGAAAGGAGAATAGAAAGATTCCTAAAGGAAAGAAACCTTAATCATGGAAATGAATAAAGAGCAATACAGCACAAACTCTGGCAAGAAAGGCTGGTATTTTCCTGCCACTGTTGATAGGCAGGAACATGCTTTGTCGTTGTGTTCCTACGTTCATTTATTTGTAGCTGGAATGGAAACCACAGACTAAACTACTGGGGGCTTCTTCCAGTAACAGCTATTATGAGGCTTGGGGTAAAACTTGTTGGAGAACAGCTCCATGAAGAAGCAGGGAGAGGTCAGAGGGCTGGAATAGTGTGGGTGAAGGAGCTCATTTTCTGGAAAAAAGCAGGTCATGGGATTCTCAGTTCAAGAGTGAATGATTTGGTGCCAGGGCAGATATGAGTAATACTTTGGAAGGCAGAGAACTTGTGGGTTGCATCAAGGTTTTTTTCCACTGTTGTGGTCAGCAGTGTTGGCTGACTGCAAGTAGGGAAGCTGCATGCAGGGGCTGCAGTCTCCCGGCTGGGTAATGGACTAGGTGCAGGCATCTTGGATGGAACAGCCTGTTCTGGATCTCTTTCAGTCAGGTTACTTGACCTTTCTCTGTTCTACTTGTCTGGAAAATAAAGGCAGCTTATGTCTGTGAGGAGACTATACCTTTTTTTTTGCAGAAAAGAGCTTGCTAAAATGATGTAGAAAAGGCCAAAATGTCACCTAGGACCTAAGTAATTGGGATCTCTTGTATTGTTTCTCTTTAAACATGTCCGGATTTGTATTAGTAAACTTCTAACCTCAGTTTCTTCACTTTGTTTAAAATATACAGTGTTTTTCAAGCATTCAGAAGTCAAGAAATGCTCTGAAAACTCTTTACACTTATCTTGACTGCAGATGCTTTTCAATATAGAATTGTGAATACTTTAATAAAGAATAAAACTTCTTTTAGGAGCTGTATCTAAGCTTACATATTGGCTTAGTTTAAATCAAAGGTCTTGGCAGAAGATTGTGATCTAGGGGAACATTGGTGCTTAGCTTTTACAATTGAGAATGCTGGTTTGTTTTGTAAATCTGTGCCCTTTAATTTCTGAATTAGCTGAGGGCTTATGTTCGAACCTGAAGTTATTAAAATCCAGTTATTTCTCAGCTTTCAAAGTCCTGAGCAGCTTAACTTAGCTTTGTTCTTGATGAGCTTCACAGTCGCGCTTGATCTGTCATCCTGGCAATTGAAACTAAATTCTGGTTTGTTTATTCTCCTGAGTGACCAGTAGGTGCCAATAACAGTATTTCAAACTGTTAAATACAAGTGGTGAGGTGAGCAAAGCCACATCATCCATTAGCTCTAGAGTTCTATTTTTCTCACTGTTAATGTAGCATGAACTTGGATCTCATCAAAGGAGAGTTCATGTGACATCCCCAAACCTTCTTTGGACGCTGCAAGTGCTTGAGTGTGGCCATGCTGAGACCAGTGTCTGCTGCGAGCTGCTGGTTACCACATGCCTGCATCTGTAAGCTTGGGGTTGAGGTTCTTCTGGTTTTGTTTTTGTCTTGGAGGGTAAAAACTTAAGAAAAGCACTTGTCTTTTGTGTGCCAAGCCCTGCTTGGTAGAGTCTGGATCCAGATCTTGAATACTATGGTGTGCTGGTAATGGGTGGAGGGAAAACTCCAACAGGATCCACACCTTGCAGAACACTTTGTGGCACATTTGTGACCTCTTGAGATGTCTTCAGGAGCCTTGAAAATGTGTCTGGAAGCATCCCGTGTTTGCTGTCATGCTGTTTTTTGCCCAGCTGCTTTTCTTGAGCCTGCAGTAAAGCAGATGCCCAGTTAGATAAGGTAATGGTTTTGCTAGTAACCCACTAACAAATACGGGTTTGCTGCTCCTTTTGTTGGAGATGGGTGTACAGCTGATTCCTGCTTCTCTCATCTTGTTGCCAGAGAGGTTCAGCTGAAGCCAGTATAAATTGTTTAAGCTGGGGACATAAATCAGACAAGTTATAATCAGGTTAAAAGCACTGGTCAGCTGGGTGTTTTTAAAATAAGAACAAACAAACCCAGAACCCTTCTACAGAGAACGGTGACATGCAGATGACTTTCAATGAGGGATTATAGCTGTGTTATAGTTCAGGTTTAAAAATAGTTTTCCCTTTTCAGCTGGAGAGGTTAAACACAACCCTTGACACGTTTCTCAACACTGTTGAAATCCAGTTCTAACACAGGGCAGGGATTTCTCCCTGTAGGTACAGATGCTAATTTGCAGATGTACCCTACTAGGGAAATAACCAAAGGGAAATAACTGTGGCTTACCAAGGGGAAGTACATTTGTGAAATGACAGAGCAGCTGCTACCTAGCAGCCTTCTTATAGCCCAGGAAGCTTTGACTCTTCATGTGGGAGGCAGAGTAGATATGTGCTTGGTGACCCAGAACTGAAGAGTATGTAGGGAGTGCTGCATTACCATGATACATGGCTTTTCCTGGCTGAGTGACCAAGCAAGCTTAGCTTTTACCCTCGTGATGTTCAGTGTCGAGGAGTGCTCAGACTCTCTCTCCTCTGCATTAGTGGCTAGTTGGCACGCCATTGTTGAAGCCAGTGTCTGTTGGATGCAGTAGATGCCTGGATTTTTAAACTAGAAATAAGGCCTGAGAAGTCCTGTCTATATGTCTGTCCTCGTTTACCCTGCCAGGGCAGGGGTGAGGCAGCTCATTCTTAGCTTGATGAAGTTGGGATCGTGCAGTTCATTTGAGCATCTAGCCAGAACACAGCCTGTTTCCTGGAGTGGAGCATGTCCCATATTCCTGACATTGTCACCTCACTTGCTGCTGGGACTTAGGATAGACCCTGAGCTATAGACAGTACCAGGATTATTATGGTGTTGTTTTGCCTTTGAGTGCGACAGAGGGTATAGGCTATGAATGCAGGGATGTTCCTGGCAGGGGCTGATAGTCTGTTTCTGTTGCTGTGACAGTTTACACAGCTTGAGGCTTTTCTGGTTACAGTTGGCTGGAGTGCCTTGGTCCATGCTGCCTTTAGTCCCCTAGGACCTTGAATTTCTGTCTGCACAACTCTGAAGAAGATGATGGGAAAAGATGGAACACACACCCCCCCCCCCCCCTCCCCCCAATATATAGATATATAGATATATTTAAATCTCAAGACAAATAATCAAATAAGCTGCAACAGGAATATGGTTTGGCGTGTGTGTATGAATGTCAGGAAACAAACTGGATTCACACAGGAGGAGTTTGGACAGAGGATGAGGAAGCAATTGGATTAATTTCTCTCCATTTCCCCAGAAAAGGATCCCATCATGCTGAGCTGCAGCCTGCTTGTGAAGTCACTACCTGAAGAGCTGAACTTCAAAGCATTCTGGGTCTCTTTATTTCCTTAAATATATTCTAGCGTAAGCAAATAGGAGTCTCGTCTGGTAGTCCACATGTAACCTCTACTGCATCTCTATCCCTTTTATCCTTGCTTGGTGGGGTAATTTGCAATCTTAATTTACAATAGAGAGGACTTCTAATGTCAAAATGGTACAAACCTCCAGGATTGTATGTTTACATACTTCCCTTGTACACAAAGTACAGCTGCTTCTGGGGCAGACGAGAGGGCTGTCAGGAATCTGTGGTATAACAAAGAGCAGCACATTGTGCCCCATGGAAATTGTGGGGGGAATTTTGGAAGCCACAGGAGTAATTATTGCATTGGAATTGAAATTCGTTTCTTAGTGTGCAGTGTAATCTCTGGTGACCAAAACAAGTCAGGCCCTTGTAGTCTACAGTAGTTTCACCAAAAATGACAGCTGTAGCTTCACAGCACATCCAAGTTTCTTTCCAGAACCTTAGTCTGGAAATGATGTGATAAGTGTGTTCAGTGTGGGGAGTTATCAGCACAGCTTTCCACAGAAATCTTGGGAGGGCAAGAGTCAAGTGGGTTGTCTTGGATGATTTCCTTATATGTTCTCCATCAAAAGCGTTGCTGGCCACTGATCTTCAGTTGATTTGAAATTTACAGTTTCTGTACTAGAACAGTAACATATAAGAGTGGAGGAGGGCAAGTCTTAGAGCAGCTTTTCTTTCCTCCTGTCCTCCCTTTCTATGCTGCTTGTTCCAGAGGTAGCTGAGGCAGGTAATGATAGCAGCTAATGGATTCTAGAAAGGGAAGTCTGACTCCCAAGTTCGTTCTTGGGTTCCCTGGCCCCTTCCTCCAAAACCACCATTAGCACCAGCTTTCCTCCTTCCTACTCACCTCCTTTGCCTTGTTTAGTAGAGAAATCACTAAGGGTATTTTGACACATGCTTCAGTTTCTGCCCAGTGAAATAGGCAGTATTATCAATGTTGGCATATCTGAGCAGTTGTGGTTTTGTTAATTTTGCACCGGAGATGTAGTTGTTGTCAAAATTTGGGAAGTTCTTCGTTTTTAACTTGAGCACCTCAGGAGTCGAATGCCACACATTGTCACAGTGTTTGAGCATTTCATAGCAGCCTAATGGTTTTCATCAGTATCATCACTACATTGCAGCTGATGGAGCTACTGTATGTTTGGGCTTTGAGACATCTTCTACAAAAGAAGCCATCTGTGGCAGAGCGTGAAGGAATCCCACAGAAGTGTTATCAGATGCACTTCTTGTATTGTCTGTGTTTCAGTTCCATAGCAGAACTGCCCATACTGTTAAAATACTGGTTTGCTCTAATGTGAATTCCTATGGACAGCCTCAGCCACAAAGATCCATGCTGGATTAACCTGAAGACCTGAACTCTTGTGCTCTTATAGGAGTCATCAGTGGAAGACTGGCTCTTTTTGTGCAAGACAGGAGAAGCCAGGTTTGGGCAACAACATCTGTGTTGGGTGACAGGTCTGGCAGTTTGGGTAGTTCATCTTAGTGCAGGAACTAATGGCTAAAAATGGATAACTATTTTGCAAAAGCTTACACAGTTGCTTATCCCTGCTTCAGAGCTCTGTCTCCACAAACTAGCAGAGAATACTTCAAAACATGCAAGAAAGGTTTATGACACTGAATAAAAGCCTGTCATTAATAGCTGTGGTTACTCTTTTCTAGGTCCTGTGTTTAATGTCTCGGTGCATTCTGACAACCCGACGATTTACCAGGGTGAACTGGCAGATTTGCTGTGTATCATCACAACAGAAGGAATGGCACTTGAACCAGGTATTTTGGCAAAATTATTTTACTTGTAACTCATTTACCTTCACCAAGCAGAATAATACCAGCACTAACAACCCTCTGTCCCTTAAGCGAGGCTGGAGAATGGACAACCAGCATTGAAAATCCTATAGAACTCAATAAACACAAGAGAGCATGTTTGCTTCACACAACTCAATTTAAAACAAGGGGCTTTGTTTCACTTTCTGAGGGGAGGGGCAGAAAGTGTTCTTACAGCTAACCCCCCCTGTGCTATCCGTACCAACTAACCTCACTGCTGGCAGTCTCAGCCTACAACCACTAGATGGGCTGTGAAAACTATTCCTGTTTCCTTTAATGGGAAAAGAGGTCCATTGTTAAATCCTGCTAGGAGAAAATGGTCATCTGTAAACAAATGTTAGTCACCTGGCCAGTCAGCTTTATAATTCAGAGTTAATTTAAGGCTTAATGTAAATCTAAAAATCACAATAATTGCTGCAGCCTAAATGCTAAAAATGAATGTTTATTGCTGATGCCTTCAGAGGTGAGCATCCTTTTTGTGTGAAAGAAGAAACAAAGTACATAATTGCTATGAAAAGGATAGCAGACACTTTAAAGGCAAAATTTTTGATGAGCTGAAAAGTTCAGAGAATTGCTCAAAACCTAGCTGCTTGCCAAGCATAGCCTTGAGCTGCTTTTCATCACAATGCTGTGACAATAACTCCAGTTATTATGCCCCAAATTTGGAGTGAGATTAGGGTTTTTTTTTTAAGTCATTCTCTTTCTCTCTATATATATGAATATAAAAAATCTATTTAAAGTAAAATCTATAAATATGTATGTAAATATAAATGTATATACCTAAATAAAAATGTCATGATTCATGTGAAACTTAGAAATCTACACATAAACCACTACAAAAGAGGTGCTGTGCAGAAAATATTACTTACAATGTAGTAGCTGATGAGATGAAGTACCAAGCTTGGTAAAGAACCATCACTTTGAAATTCCTAGATGTCTGGTTTGCATTAAATCTGAGTGCAGTGGGGAAACAACTTGCCAGATTACAGTTGTGTGCTGCCTGTGAAAAAAATCATAGAAGTCTGTAGATTGTATTATTGAAATGCTTGGTAGGGAGGAAAAAGCTGAGTAAACTTTATTGCTGTCAAAAGATTCATATCCTGGGATATTGGACACAGTAAGCAGCATTGTATGCCTGTACCTATACCTCAGTCTGTCCTGGGGCTTCTGCT
>NW_009923154.1:54162-95744 GCF_000696875.1 Nestor notabilis
GAAGCCTCTTCTAAGCTGAGGTGTGCCCAAGCTCTTACAGGTATTGTTGTGAGGCAGTACCCAAAACAGCTGGCTTCCTTTGCGAAGCAATAATTGCTGTCCGGGAGCAGCTGCTGCTTCTGCTGGTTCTTGACAGCTAAAATAAGCTTGGGGTTGCCTTGTGAAAGAGGCCTCAGCATCCCTGACTCACTTAAAACTTGAAAAGAGGCCACTTAGTAACAGTGGGCCTCTCAGTGCTCTGCTGCAGTTGGGTTCGTAATGGCTTTTTTGTGTGTTTGGTAGCTTGAGATGGGGAAGAAATACTGACAAGGTAAGAATAATCAAAGGGATCGAAGTAAAAAGATGTCCTTTTGGAGGAGTTGCTCATCAGCACAATTACCTTTTAAGTGGGCAGCTTCATAAGGGTTCCTGGTTGTCTGTTGAATTGATGGATGATGCCTAGACTGGGAAGTGATGCTGTTTTCAACGGTCGTAAGCAGCCACTGCAGAGTTTTAAATGTCAGCGCTGCAATCTGTTCCATAAATGGATAATGTCATCTTGAACATGGCAGATCTCACCTCTGTGTGGTTTTGATTTTTTGGGGGGGTAAGTGGAGGGAGTTGGTTCTTTTTGTTTGTTTTGAGTTGGGGTTTTTTGGGTTTGGGGTGTTTTTTTAGGGGGGTGTTTGGGGTTTTGTTTTGTCTGTAATGGAGCAGATGAGGTGCAGGCAACAGATACGCCTGGAATGAAGTATGGCACTGTGGCAGATTTTGAGGGAACCTTTCACTCCATGCTCTGAGCCTCCAGTTGCTGAATGTGCAGGATTTGGGGCCTAACCAGCCATTCTGTGTAGAGAAACACCATCTGTGTCTTTCCCATGGGCCTGAGAAGCCGACCTCTCTCCAGTTCTTTCTGGTCCCTTGGATGAGACTGGCAGAAGAGCTGCAGGGAACAGCTGGAATCTGTGCAACAGCTGTAACATGTGCAGACTTCCCTTGACTTACTGTCCTTGAGAGATGAAGGGTACTAGAGCAGTGGGATAATGGAGCAGGTTAGCTGAAGAGCCTTAAGGCTCATATGATAACAAACAGATGTAGTTTCTCAGTAGTTCCTTATTCCCCTGTATCCCATCTTTGATCTGTCTCTGTGCTGAGCCAGTATCACAATTTAATTCACAACTAGAATGGAGAACTGGCTTTTTAGATTAGTGTGAAAATAACAGGGCTATCTCATCCTACTGGGGAAATGAGGCATATTGTTAGGGAAAGCCTATACCAGGTATTCATATAAACAGAGCAAGAGTTGCCAGCATCTCTTAGAAAACAGATGACAGTAGTACAGACGTGGTCTTTCCATTTGGGAATGTGGTGAGAAAGGAGAGCAGAGCAATTGCATTTGACTTTGAGGGGGCATGATGCCTTTCAAAGGCCATCTACTCTTCTGGTGTCAGACCTGCTGCAGGGCTGTGTTTTGGGCCACTCTTTTGAGCAAAGAAGGATCAGGGAATTTCATAGGATGTCTTGTTAAATGCACATCCAAAACACTTTGAACACACTTGGTATGCCAGCCAGCTCTGCCCTTGTACACATGGGCACTGAACTTTGCAAGTGTGTATGTGGATCAGTACATATTCTTCCTGTAATAAGCTGAGGTGTCAGGTGCTATCTCTTCTCCCTTTTGTATACACAATCAGAAAAATAAAGTACTTCCAAGGAGCTGAGGAAAAGTTAAATCACCGATTTTCATTGTCAGTGCCCTTCTTTATTACAGTTAGATTGATCCATTTGTTTCTAGAAGTGTTACTTACGGGTCGGACTTTTGTCTGGTAGAGGTAATTCACAGTACTCTGTGTGTGTTTGTGTGTACCCACCCTGTGGGAAACTTTCGAAAGGGTGGAGAAGGTTTTGGCATGACTGCTGTGTGCTTTAATTTCCCCTGCTTTGAGACTCTGCTGAAATGGAGTGTGTATTACTAAGCTCAGTACATGGCAGCAACCTCTCCATCTAAAGAAGCGCTTCTTTGGCTTGGCAGCTGTGGTTGGTGTTTTGAATTGATATGAGGGGAGCATGTGTATGTCAAGGGGGAATAGCAGTTCTTCTGTGTCTCGAAGATATAAAAGCTGTTTCTGATATTTCCGTTGAATACACATTTTCACAAATGATCTCTCTAGACTTCCCAGATCAGCCCTTCTTGGGCTATGTGCGTAGGGATTTAAAAGTATTACTTACTGTGCCTGAAAGGAGATGGTTGTTTTTATCTGCTCCAGACAGGCGCAGTGGGCACTCTAGAGAATTTAACAAAACCAGCTTGTTTACCTCTTGTATGGCTTGAAGTGGTTTCCTCAGCCCTCTAGGAAGCCCTATTCAACCTCATTTAAATGTAGTGAACAAAAAGGGTCTCAAAACTGTGATTCAGTACTGTAACAAGATGCTGAGAGAGCTCCATTCTAAGCAGTGGAAGTGTATGGTTCTTAAAAGCTGGTCTAGAAATAGGATTCCCTGTTTCGAGGAGTGATTGGCCAGGGAAGCAGCTAAGACCCAGACAGCTTAGTCCTGTGTGTCAAATTGAAATGTGCATAAAGATGTGCTTTACATGTTGATGATCCTCACTAACTGAGGAGGGGAGGAAGCGTAGCATCACTGTTACTCTGCTAGCAGAGCTCTGAAGGGTCCGGATCCTGGTGCTTTGTTCTTTATGAAAGCAGTTAAGTTGCATGACCCAGGGACACCGAGATCCTTGATGGCCTTCTGAGCTCGGCACTGGGATGTTATGCTTTCCTCTAATACTTTGTCCAGGTGTCCCATACTACTTGTAACATTGCGGAGCATAGAAGGAACCACTGAACAAAACCTTTGTAGAGTGAAGTGTGAGCGTGGTTCTTGTGGTTGGGTTGGGTTTTGTAAACTGGGGACAAAAATTGTGAGAGTGACTTGCCAACATCGATGCAAGGTGTATGTAGGATGGTACAGATGCTTTTGGGAAACCTAGTGTGTGACCTGTTTTATGTTAGTAAAACTATGTATTTATTATCGCTTGGGAGCTGCTAGGCATGTTCATCACTGATCTTTAGAGAGCACCTGATTTATGTCAGAGGGTTGCTAAATTTTCTGTGGTTTTATTGCATGAAACCCAGAGATATATTGAAACAAATCAGATGACTTTGCTGTATTAAGCTATTTCAAGGAGGATAGTGACTCGGAGCCAAATCCTCCCTCTGACTGTCTGTAGTGAGTCACTAATTGCACACTATGTATACTGACTAATAAAATATGTTGGCATAATACTGCTGTCCCATGTTGTAATTACAGAAGATAGACTCAGCTATTTCAAAATGACAGCAAGTGCCTGCGCTTGCCTCTGTATGTGGAGGGAAAGGAACCTCAAATTAACTGAAACTGAAAAGAAGGAATCCTTTAGAGGTAGCAGTTGCCTGCGAATCTGAAGGCTAGATTATTTCTTTTTATATCTGGATTTATTGTTTAAACCATTTTTAGCCTGTGCAATGGTGTGTTCAGTGTAGTCGGACTTGGCCTGGAAGGTGTCCATAGGCTCCTGCGGTACCTGGAAACACACGAGCTCATGGCAGTCTTGATGATCTTTGGGAGGAACTGGTTGTTCCCAACGTGCCTGCCTGTGGACTGGTGCTATTACCGTATTTGGCATGAACAGGCAGCATAATGAAGAATAGTTTATAGAAACAGAGCTCTCTGCAGTAGAGGCCCTGTTTCCCACAGGCGGTTGGATGAGTACAAAGCAGAAGTCAAAAGTTTGGTCCCGTTAACTGAACATGTGTTTATTTTTATTAACATCCCTTTCAAGAGAAGGCCTGTGCCAAGTAACCAATAGTAGTATTTGTAGTATGACAGGCAAGAGTGAGAGCTGTGAGGTCTGCTGGTCCACATGACTTACACTGACCCCCATGTAGGACTGGGAGACCTACTCCTGATGCAGAGCTGCAAAATGGGCCAGGTGCTCTCTTGAGGCTCTGTGCTGTCACCCGGAGCGCCTGGCTAAGGCAGGAAGCTGGCTGATGATCCAGAAAAGAGCTTGGTCAGCCAGCATCGCTGGTAGTAACATCTGCTGTCTCGCCTTTTGGTTTCGTTTTGAAGAAGTGTGTAAAACCAGCACACCCACAAGAGAGTTGATTATACCCCAAACAGTGGTAGTATTGTGTCTGCAGTAAGGGGGTATGTTCTACCTGGCCAGCTGATGCTATGCTTCAAGTAGCAGAGTTGAGCATGTCCCTTTACTTCACTTTACTTTTAAAGTACTATTTGAAGGTTAAGGATGCCCCTTTACTTCACTTTTAAAATATTATTTTAAGGTTCCCTTCTTTCCTGAAGTGTTAACTTGCCTGATAAAGGCTTAAAAATCTTATACCTGTAAAGAATTTGAGTACAGCAGCAGGTTTGGGGCTTTAATTTTTCCCTTAGCCTGGAGATAAGATGTGAAGTTTAGAGAAGAGCAAACTCAATTAGACAAAACATATGTTTTAAATTTCAGGTTGCTAATATTGTATTTTTCAGAGATCTCAATACTATCCAATGGAAGTTTTATACATCACCAGAATCACTGGGACTGCCTTTAGTTGTGAAAAGTGCACACATTCCACCAGTACTCAAACCTTGGGATAGAAATAGTAACCTCTGTTTCCAGTTCGGGCCCTTCAGTTTGCTAATGTGTCAGGAAGGAAGACCTGTTGATGAAACGAGTGAGCAGGCTCTCCTGTCTATGCCCTAGGTCATGCCAGGTTTCAGACTCTGACATGTGTTGCTGGGCTCGTGTTAGCAAAGAATAGCACTGACTTTTAAAGTAGGTACTTTGCTACATCAGCCTAATAGGGTTAAGACTGAAGTCTGCTAAAGGGATCAATAGGATCTTGCATGGACGTTGGAAGAGCTAGATGTGCTGATGAACTCTGACTACCTGTCAGCTTTGTTAAATGTGGAAGGTGTTGCAAATGCATTTTGTAGATTGTCTCCTTGGGTGGTAAAACTTGTACAAGGCATGATGCCTGATGATGTGTGACAGTAACCCACAGCTCTGGGGAGAAAAAAGTATAAAAGCATTGTGGTCAGGCTTTGCTCCTGAATGCTTTGTGCTTTTGTAAGTGCTTTTTTGCACTCTGTGTAGAACCTGTATTCATTTAGGCAGACTAAATGTAAGGAAGGGCCTTCAGCAGAAAGCCTTCTGACTTTGTGGTTGTGTAGGCCCTGCATGAAGGTAGCGATTGCAAATGACTTTCTGATAGCAAGTATCTTGGAATTGCACTCCCATTTCACTGTAGGTTCAGCATAGTTCTAGAACTGCTTATGACACTAGGCCTGCTTGGTGAAAACTTAGATCAGAGATTAAACATAAATTTTAGGATAGCAAGCAGGAAAGGAAGAAATCTCCTCTTTGTTGTCCCTGTATTAAGTCACCCTTTCTGTGAAGCTGCATTCTTCCTGCCAGTGCATTTCACTGCAATTCACTACTTGAATCCTCCTAGAAAGGACATGTTCAGAGCACTCTCTTTTTCTTTGCTCTTTCTTTGTTTCTCCCACTGTCAGGCGAGTGTTGGCTGTGCTGCTTGCAGATTAATCTTTCTGCTGAGAATGGCACTATGAATACTTTCCAGAACCCACCATCATGTCTAAGTTCTTCTTTGTCCTCAAACACAGATGATATGTCCTTTGATGTCTCCTGGTTTGCTGTGCGCTCCTTTGCGTTGGACAGAGAGCCCATCCTGCTGGCCTCACTGGACCGGAGAGGGATTGTGACACAGAGCAGGAGAAATGGGAGCAGTGATCTCAGCCTGGAGAGAATCAGCCCATTGGAATTCCGTCTCCGTGTGCATGGCTGTGAGGACCATGACTTTGGGAACCACTACTGCATAGTGACCCCATGGGTGCGATCTGCCACTGGTGTATGGCAGCGGGAACCTGACATCAAAGCCAAACCCATCTTTCTGTCTGTGAAAATGGATGGTAAGAGACTGCAACATGTCTTAGACAAGTTATTTCTTTTTTAACACCTTGTTATGCCTTTCTCTGAAAAATATTTCCCATGACTATTTTTAAAGGTGCCTGTGATAATCTCAGATTTTGTTACCTTTTTCTATTGTTTGCAACTTCTGATTCCAGATTCTGTAGACTAGGTAGGCCTGAACAGATCAGAGTCATAAGACTGAAGTATTTTCTTTCCTGATCATCTCCTGGTGATGTTTTGCATAGCTGGGGCAACTTTTAATCAAGGCATAGTATCCTCCTCGAGTGTTAACCCTTCTGCTGCCTGCAGGAGGAAGCCTTGGTTTGTAGATGGGGCGTGCTGAAGTAATTGTGTTGTGGTTAATGTCAAAGCTGAGAACAGAAAGTCAGAGCTCTGACTCCTTCCTCCCTCTCCTAACCACAAGACGTGCTGCTCCCTGCACTTAATGCCTTGTCTGCTTTCCAGCCTGAGTTGCAAGAGTTGCTAGACTTCATAAGCAGCAAGTTGCGTGCAAGATGCTGCATTCCGCAGGAAAATTAATGCAGGAGGGGTTTTGAACTAGTTGCTTTCTTCTCAGTATTTCTGTGAAATGTCACACTGGGAAGTTCCATGAACTTGAAAGGAATCAGAAGTTTCGTTCTCCCTCTTGTGTAGATAACTATGATAGCTGTACTTTTCAAACTCCTTACAGTTCTTGACCCTGTCTTTTGACTGAGCAGTAGGTGCTTACAAATCAAATTTTGTGTTTAGGTACCAACTTTGGAGGTTGACTTAGACAGGCGTGTGAGTGGTGGCAGATATACTGTACAAGTAGTTCTGATCAAGCAAAGCATAAAGGAGTCTACTCCTTGCCATTTGGAAACATACTACAAATTGTGCAGCCACAGTCTGCCTCTGATGGGGGAAGTTTACAAGGCTTTTGTTTGGAGGAAGCGGTGATGGGATACTCCTTGGAACTAGCTCCACTTTGCTATCTCACTCTAAGGCTCCTCTCGTGCCTCGAGCCTCCTTGAGGCTTTGAAATGTTAGAGGAAGAACTAGTGTGAGGAAGTAAGGGATTCCAGGAAGAAACTAATTTTCAAACACCGAAAGAAAATTGGTGTAATTTTCTTCTGAAATAATTAGTGTGCCCATAAGTGAATACTGGGGTTTTTGGTTTTTTTTTTTAAAGGAAAGAACAAAAAGCTCTGGATTTCTCAGTGATATCTAATGATGTTGCCTTCCTCTTTCAGTTTTGAATGCTTTCAAGTATCCCCTGTTGATTGGCATCGGTCTGGCCACAGTCATTGGACTCTTATCCTGCCTCATTGGCTACTGCAGCTCCCGTTGGTGCTGCAAGAAGGAAGTACAGGAAACAAGACGAGAGCGTCGCCGGCTAATGTCGATGGAGATGGACTGAGCATGGGGCCAGACACACTTGCATTTTGGGAGAGACTTAACTGGCTCTTGGACTGTGCTGAGACACTTGCTCGCAGGCCCAGACAAGACAGTGCATTTCCTCTCTGATTTCAGCCTGGACCTCAAGCTTCTCCTTGTTACACCTCATGTCCTGAGAGCATTCAGGCCATATTTAGCAACTCGGAGTTCTCCTTTTCCAGCAGCACTTTCTGCATAGGGATCATGTCCTTCTAATGTGCAAACTGTTGAGCCTTCTTCCAGCAGGGCCCTGTGACAAAATTCACTAAGGTTTTTGTTTGTTTGATTGGTGGGTTTTTTCCCCTCCTCTTGGTTTTGAATAGATGTCCCTGTATGAACGCATGACAGTCAGGGTGATGAGTGGGAAAGGGGCTGGTAAAGTGTCAGACTTTCATTGTATTAACCAATCTACTTTTCCCTTCCATCCCCATCACACCATCCTGTTTCCTTCCTCTGTCCACCTTGGTATCTCACAGACTTCTCTGTGCTGGGTTGAAGGCTGGAGAAGGTTCCTCTGCTAGTTCCTCATGAGGCTGTTCCAGCAAAGAATTGGTTTTATGGTTGTCCGCATGCCTTCTCTACCCTAGCTTTAAAGGGTGTGCAACATAACTTGCCTGGAGATCTTTGAGACACGTCTTTTTAAACTTACCTTTTGTTTTATTTTCAGTGCTTAAAGCTTTTGGCAGTGGTGAATAGGGGCTAACTTGACAACCCGGAAAAGTCAATCCTCAGACAAGGATTTGTTGGATATCTGCTTATGGCCACCTTCTCCCACACCCTTTCACCATTTTTTTTCCTTTCCATTACAGCTGCTCATGTTGTGCCTGAGACCCTGTTCTGCTTGTGGCAGAGGGGCATGTGTGTCTAGAGAAAAGGCCCAGCCTTCTGTTGGCCTTGGTGGAGAGCTGGAAGACCTTGCCCCTGGTGATGGTGTGACTTATGGGTGAGGAGGGAAGAGTGGATCTTTGTGTGCAGTTGGTCCACTGATAGTGATTAGAGAAGACCTGTAAACTATTACCAAATGCACAGACCAGACTCCAGTGCTGCTTCTGCCCGTCACTCAGTGATAACCCTTGAACCTGTGGGCAGAGTCTGAGACCTGCAGTAGCTGAAGTGCAGCTCAGGGTAGGAATAGGAGCAAGCCCAAGAGGGCAGCAAGAATCCCTCAGCTTCCAATGGTCCTCATCTTCTGCACAGGCGTGTAGCAGGGCTTTCCCTGTGGCTTTGAGATATATATTCCTAGGTGCTACAGTATAGAAGTCCTTTGGTCTTCCACACATACTGACCTGGCTCCTGAGCAGGAGCAGCTCCTTCTCCAGGCAGTTCTGTCTTCCCAGCATAGCTGGTGTTATAAGCAATAAAAGTCGGAATAATGATACTGTGTGTAAACAGACAAGGAAGTAGGACTGTACCACAGCCTGATGTCCCAGCTGGGGCTTGGCTTGCATCAGGAAGGGTCAGAAATGTAGAGCTGAGGCCAGGGCTCAGTCCTTCCAAGATTATTTTGGTTTTATTTAAGATAAAAGATGCTGAAGGAGAGCATCCATGGGAAGTAGTGGCTGTGGTGTGCTGTTGCCAGTCTAGACACTAGTTATGTATTAGACAATCTGCTTCACTAATAGCATATCTCACTGCATATTCCAGGGGAGCTGGAGGGTTAATATTTGTGCTATGAAGGCTTCATTTTGCATTAGTGTTTGTGGGACCTTGCACTCAACACAATAGCTATTCCAAAATTGGAGTTTTTTGCAGTAAGCTTTCTTTGTGTGTGCTTTTGATTGGTGTTTTTTTTTTTTTCCTGTCCTGCATTGTGACTTTTGTTCTGACACTGACATGAGGCTTTTGTCTAGAAGGCTGTTCTGCTTCCTGCATGCGAACACGCATGCTGTCACACATGTATACATACGTATGTATGCATAGAGGTGTCCAGTGATGTTTGGAAGCTGAACATGAGGCATCTTCAAAAGAGACTTGATTTGCAGAGTTGTGGCTTGCAGCTTGTTATTTGACTCCTTAAAGACATTTCATGTAATATTCCAAAACTGGGACACCCAAAACCTATCAATCTCTGAAAGACTTTGGCCTGAACATTCGTAGCAACTTTTCTTTCTGACCTGATGTTTTCCTTTCTGGAAGAGCTCTGAAAAGGCCTGTGCTGGAGGCAGATGTAGCTGCCTTTGCTGAGGAGCAGGGCAGAACCAGTCTCTAGCTTTTCCTGTGAAGGCCCAGAAATCTGTAGTGATGCTTTCCAAAGGAAGGGAGTTGAGGAAAGGATTCACTTGGATATTGCTTAGACAGAATTTTTCTTCCTCTCCTGTCTGCCTGCTGTAGTGAAATCTTGCTTTTTCCTTGGATGTTAGGAAATACCATTCTGATGTTAGGGATGCTGGCTGTCCTTCCCACACTGATCCAACAGCTGCTTTCCTGCATTAAAATCCTCTTTCTTCACAGAAGGCCTGTGGCATTGGGGCATCTTGGGAGGGATGTAGCAGTGGTGAAGTTTGAAGCACAGCCATCTGTTGCTTTCTCACTCCTTGTTTATGTGCTCTTGGTTAAGTTTTAGGGAGCGAGGATCATGACCGTAATGCAATAATTAGGGAATGAATGAGCAGGGAACTGCCAGCTCTTCCCAAGCACACAACATAGCACACTTTCTCCCTGCTGGAAAAAACTCAGGGTTATTTTGGTCAGGGCTCCCTGCTCCTCTAGTGAAAGGTCCCCATGTCCTTAGCTAATGCTGACCTTCCTTCATGGCCTGTAACAAACCATCATTGTCATTCCAAGTGAAGCGAGTTTGCTGCTAGCTCGTACTGCTGCCAGCCTCTTGGAAGGCAATGCTGCATCCCCTTTCACCCTGTTTGCTGTAGTCAGAAGGCTAGAAGCTGAGGGGCTAGACTTACCCACCAGGTTTCCTTCTACTTGTGCCAATTTTGTATTTTTTTAAAAGAGAGTGGAAATCTTATCTCTAACGTAAAGAAAATCTAGGTCACTTTTCATGTTTTTATTATTATTATTTCCTGTGTGACCAGGGTTTGTGTGAGTGGAGGTGTGTGTGCATCCGGTGGTGTATTAAACCTGCAGAGTATCAGACGAGTAAGCTGCCTGAGATGCGGTGCAAGTATCCATATTCTCCCTGCTGCAACCTGTGGTATTGTCAAAGTATCCTAAGGGCTCACGTTGATCTTCCTCTGTTCACGTTGCCACATCTTCTGGTTAAGCTGATAAATTCCTCCAGGCACTTGGAATTTTGATCCAGGACAAGCTTGAACATCATAGAGCAGAAGGGCAAGATATTTTCTTTCTTTCATTTTAATTTCAAAGTTATAAAATAAAGTGTTTGGCACAAATCTGGAATGCAGGTACCGAATAGTTCTAACAATGCTGTGTAAAATGTTTCTTTTTATGTTTAAAATAAAGAGCGAGCCTTTTTGATTACATCTGTCCTGTGGGCCAAGATGTTTGAGCTTTGGGCAGTTCTTTCCTTGGACCTTGCATGTATGCAGACACTATTGTTGAGGCAAGGGTATCAAATGTAAACCTTACAGTCCTGTTTCCAGCACTGTTTACCCTGTAAAATAAGCATGAGTCCTATTTTACAGTAAGTTTTAAATATTTCTCTACATTTGAGAGATGAATTGGGGAACGTAATTGTTTTGAGTCTCTCCCATTTCTACCCCACTATAAATCAACCTTTTTGCTGGGGGAGTTTCCTTTTGATTACCTAGGGCCAGGAGTCACTTCCCCCAGCTTTATATACTGACCATGATGCCATATGGTCTGGGATATCCCTTTGGTCGGTTGGGGTCAGCTGTCCTGGCCATGTCCCCTCCCAGTTTCTTGTGTACCCCTGACCTACTTGCAGTTAGATGGTATGAGAAGAAGAGGCCTTGACTTTGTGTAAGCACTGCTCAGCAGTAACTAAAACATCTCTGCGTTATCAACACTGTTTCTAGCACAAACCCAAAGCATAGTCCCCATACCAGCTATCACGAAGAATATTAACTCTATCCCAGCCAAAACCAGCACACTTGTGTTCCAACAAAAAGTTGATTGAGACAGAAGTGGTTTGGGGATGCCAATTCAAACCAGTGCATGCTTTGCCTGAGATGGCTGCAGCCAGTGCAGGCCAGTTGACATCCAAGTGTGTGGCTTCTTTGCAGGCGGTGGTGTTGCGGCAGACATGGAAAGATGTCCTCTGCTTGCAGGAAGCTGGGAGGTGGCACTAAGCTATAAGTTCTTACGGGGTGACAGGGACCGTTAGCTGAGAAAGTGTCATAAATGGTCTCTGATCCCTCAGCAGAGCCTCTGGCAGCTGTAGATGTTTAACACGTACATGAGTAATGAGTGGCATGCTTGTGGGACAACAGTCGTTGGCCTCTAGCTGTGCAGGTTATAGCTTACTGGTAAATTTGGATTAGCTTTATGAAATCCTCCTGCCTCCCCCACCCCTCTGGGATGACCTGGATCTTAATCCTGTTCTTGTCAGTGTGCTAGGATTTTTAACAGAACAAAAGGAAAAAAGGACAAAACTTGATGTCTGGAGATGAAGGGGGACACTTGCAAGTAGCTGCCTGAGTGTTGCAGTGAATGATGGCAGCTACCAAGTCTCCAGCATTGCCTTGTGTCTGCCATGGGTTCAGCTCAGCTACCTGCCTATAAAGGAGGTATCTAGCTGCATACTGTCATAAAGGCAGTCTGAAATGCACTTTTATTCCAGAGACTTGAGAGTTTAGTTGCTTCTATATCATCAGGCTCAAGCAATGTGCTTGGCTGTGTTTGTTCTACGACAGAGCCTACTTGTGCTGCAATGGCTCTGGCTGACTGCCCTGCTTGGGTCAGGGCCAGTTCTAAAACCTCTGCTGGGCTGAAGCTGACTGGTGTCAAGTAGGATGCATGAGAAGACCTGCCTCCTCTGTCATGTGAAGGTAAAGCCTGGTCATGCAAATCTTCCAAGGAAACTTATGGCTTTTAGCTTTTCAGTGTAACTTTCTACATTTCTGTGATTGCAGGGAGCTGAGCTCTGCACGTCGGGAAGATGGTGTTTCAAGAAACAGCCTTTAGCAACTGACTGAAGATGTGCCATGTGCTAACGGAATAAAAAGCCACTGCTCATTCTTGTGCAAGGTAAATACACCTTGAATACAGCACGTAGTCTTCTGTTGGACAGACCTTTGCCAGGGATCTCCTTCTATTACTGAGGAATCATAGAATCCCCTAGGTTGGAAACGACCTTTAAGATCAACAAGTCCAACCATTACCCCAGGACTGCCAAGAGCACCACTAAACCATATCAACTGAGGGAAAACAGCATTAGGCTGTAGCCAACCCACAACTGATACTGAAAGCTCCGGGGGAATGCCTGGGTTATTGAGGAAGCCAGGTTCTGTGGATTTCCAGGTCACTGAGAAGAGCTGCCACAAAGACAAGCTGTTCTCCTCTCCCTGGCAGTCGAGCTACATTCCACAAAGTGCCAGAAATGTAAGTGCATGTCTGCTTCCACCTCTGGGATAGAAAAGCAGGACTTCCCAAAGCAGACTTTGTGAAAGCAAGTTGGTATTATATCATACTTTGTTCATGTAGGGTTTTTATAAACTCCGGCACATACTGGGCCTTAGGCTAGACCACAGACTTAGTCTGAGTACACCCCTGCTGGCTTCAGAAGCGAATAATGAAACTGCATATAGATGAATGTGAAGTTCTGTTTCTTGTTGGCAAGTTAAGCTGCCTTATGCCCTCTGTTTCCTAGTTTGTACAATCCTGCCAATGATTTGGCATATTCATCAGATAGTGAGAAGTCTCAAAGATAGGAAGTTCCCAAAAGTTTCTTAAAGGGGGAGGCTAGCGAGAATGCTTCCAGAGCTCTTCCAGCAGAACTAGCAATAGGAGCATACCAGTTACTGGTCATCCAAGAACCCATGGAGATGTCTGAGAGGACAGGACTGGTGGTGTCTTTGTTGCTTTTGTTGCCTCTGTGCTGCCTTCAGCTCTACAAAAGCCCTGGGTGTAGGCTGGGATCCTAGGGCTATGGTAAACTGGGAAAATATCCATGCTGCTTAGCATCTGTCTGGGTATATGAAAGCTGTGTGCAGTACAGCCAAATGCTGGGTTTGAATGCAAGTACAGTAGTACTAACCTCCCCCTTGGTGTTCAGGTACATCCTCTTTTTTCCATCCCCAACCTTGATTGCTCATTTCCTACATGTTTTGTTCCCTTTGCCTCCACTCTTTCACTTCCCTTCAGGAGTTTTTTCTAGCCTTTGCCTCTCTGAGTCTGTAAAGGATCATGCTCTTTTGTGTTCATCTCTCCAAGCAGGGTTATGTTGTTGTGGTGGTGTATCCTTGAATCATGTGAGAGCTCAATCTGCAGAACCCCAGCCCAGAGCTCACTGCAGATCATCTGCAAAACATGCACACAAATGTTTTGTAGTCTCTTTCCTCATGAGGACTCCAGAAAGTATGCAAGGAAGCTAAGTGTTTCTGATGGGGAAATGACTCCAAAGAGACATTCAGATTCCCTTTGCCAAAGCAGGGACAGATTTTCTTTATAAATAAGATGGGTTTGGCCTTCTTTCTCCAGAGTGGCTGTTTGCTATTGTAACACAAATACTGCTCAGTGTCTGAGTTCCAGACAAGCAGCTGCTGTGCTAAGTATTGTACTTGGTATGAAGCAAAGTAATTTATCAAGATAACAATGTTGGGATTCATCTTGAACACCTGGGTTAGACACCCTGGCTTGAGAAACAGATACCTGAAGAATGCAATTTATCTAACCTATTTGAGACGTTCATTTTAGAATAAGAATCTGAAGGTACCTGTTTCTCACCAAGGAAAACTCAGCTTACCTAAACCATGAGAATTAGGCAAGATACACGTAGAGAAGTATTGGCCAGGCAGGTAAGGGCTTAAAGAAATGAGGTAGTGGCAGCTCCCTCTAGTGATGGGCTAGGGAAGGAGGGAGGAAGCCGCAGCAGATAGCTGTAGTCATTATTCAACCCAGAGACAGGTAACGGGTCTTCAAGAGCTCTGTAACAACCGTTCTCATATAGATTCATAAAAACATTGGAAAATACCTTGAAGAACAATTCATGTTTTTGTGAAACCAGCTCCAGGATGGATTTTAATCTCGATTTTTTTACTTGTATAACATCTCTGCGTTTGCATAAGAATAGTCCTTGGATGGCAGTTATCAGGATGAATCCAATCCACTCTAATTGTGGTTTTTATCCTTTGTGCAGGCTCCTAGTCTTCAGCCATGCAGCTTTTCTGCCTTGTGACTACTGGAGTCAACCAAGTCTCATACTGAGGTCCCTTGTGTGTAATCTACAGTGTCCAGTCCCTCTGAAGGTGTCTCTTCTAGCAGCTGTACCAATAGTGAGTGACCAGGCTTCTTGCAGTATTTAAAGAAAAAACTTTGCCATAAGGTGAGTCTTCCAGCAATGGAAAGGGTAATGTCTCTTTCTACTTTATTGGGTGTTTGGCCTTCTTCCACCTTAGCAGCTGTTTTCTGTCACTGCTCACTCTCTTCCCCACATCACAGTGGGCTGATAAGCATAGCCTCTTTCTCTAGCTCAGAAATGTCCATCTCTGATGTTTCAGCTCTGAGTGCATAGCCTGGCAGAAATACACATTTCTTTAGAAATAAGATGTTATGGTCCTTTTGAAATTGATGGCTTTTCCTGTAGCCTTTCAGGTACGTGCTGAGATGTCCTTGCCTGGTGCCATTATCTTTTCTTTTTTCCCTTCCATCTTCCACAGTCCCCTGCATTCATCCAGAAAGGTCTGGTTTAAGTCACTATTCACTAAATTCCCCTTCCTCAATCTGACTGCATACAGTGTTAACAAGATAGCTCTTGGGAATCTTGGGCATGGCGTTGCTGTGTTTAAGACATAGGCACACACTCCACACCCCTTAACCTGTGGCAGTGGTGGCAGCACCATGTCATCCAGCTCTTCCCAACTTGACTGCAACCCATGTTTCAGTGCAGTGGTGGGAAATGTTCTCCAGGTCTCTGGCAGTAGCAGGGGAGGTGCTGCAGGCTCTCTCAGGTTGAAACTGACAGGTAAAAGTGAGATAACTGCTGCTATGTTGCAGTTCTGGGCGCATACTCTATCAGGCTCTTCAGTGGCAACACTGAAGGAGGAGTTGCTTTCATACTGAGACTGACAATCTGAGCACAAAGGAGTGAGATCTAGTGTGTACATTTGCAACTCTTCCTGACATCTCTGTTTAATCAAAGCTGTGTACCCCGCAGGCTTTCCCTGGAGTTCACTGCAGCTCCTGCCTTTTGTTTGGAGGAAATTTGTTTGGCTTAGCGTGAATATAACTGAGTCTTTCTGTGACTACAGCAAAAACATCCCCCTTTAGTGCAAAATGAGGATACCAGCAGCAACAGCATCAGTATAGCCTATACTGTGTTCTGGTCTTGACATGCTTGTGCGGCACTGAGGGCAACATGGTGTGGTGTTGTCCAGAGTGCTCTACTCAAACGTGGGAGGGTGAAAAGGTGGCATACAGGAACAGAGCATCTACTGCATGGCCAAGTACAGCTATCTGGTAGCTAAACACATCCAGACCTCTAAACAGCATGTTAATACCACATTTTGAGTCAAGGTCCCCCTGACAACCCCTCAGGCCCCAAGCTGAGCTTCTTTGAACACCTGTGTATGTGTACTTGGAGAGAAGCTTCATATTCACAGATGAAGGATGCTTTAGGAGCTTCAAGAGGAACTGAAGCTGGCAGTTCTGGGGTTTTAAGAAGGTATGTTCTGACTCTGTTATTGGACCTTGCAAAACTGCTGCTTTTCCCATGATCTCAGAGGAGTGGGAAAAGAAGAAGTTGTTTCAAAAGCTTGATGCTAGGTAAGCTGTAAGCATAGTTCTGCCATTGCTATCTTGCTTTACAACTTCAGGAGCAGAGCTGTGTGTCGCCCCCATGATGTTCATAGTGCTGGACTGGCCATACTCCTCTGGTGCAGACAGCTCTTTAGTGTCCTGGCTGGTAAGGATGGGACTTCTGTCTATGTAGGTAGCAGGGTTTCCTCGGGTAGCCCTTGTGCTGCTCTGTGGGACCTGCCACCTCTCCTCCTTCGGCTCCAGCCCTGCAGCTGCCTGCCTACGGCTCCTGGATGCTCTGCTCACTGCAGTGGGTTCAGGGCAGGGAAAAATCCATGCACTTTCACACTCACGCACTGCATTTATGGGAGGCACATGCTTCCTGAAGGGCCTTGGAGATTCTCTGCCTGCTTCTGAGACTGGGAAACACACCTTTTGTGCATCTTCCACACGGCCCTGTTAGGAGAGCTCTTCCCTACTGCATGGTTTTGGCAGCTGGAGTTGTCGTTTTTCCCAGCTTAGATGTATTTAACAATTGGCTGCAGCAATGGCTTTTTAATTCCCTTGCTAACATTTCCAGGGCAGCTATTTAATTTTTTTTAAACCCTCTTGCTTCTGGAAATCCTGTAATCAAATCCAAGCTCTGTCAATCTAATTAGTTTTGAAGTGCAGCATCTCCATAACTTAGAGACCTAAATAAGCAGCTTAATATTAAAACCTAGCTTCTCTCCCAACACGTAATACTGTTCTGTATTCTCCAACAGAAGTTCCTACTGAACAACAGCCCACTGCAATTGCTCTCCTTCTTTCCCTCCCTTAACGTCCCTCCTCTCTTCTCCAGCCTCTGCCCTTTCTCTATCCATTGGAAACCAAAAATGACGAGGCGCAACCCTCTGCTGCTCTGCTTCAGACAGTCTCTCATGATGCTGCTTGCTTAGAAGATGCTGATGCTGCTTTGAATCCCAGCACAGAGAGGTCTGGGGGCAACATGTAGCAGCTTCTGGTGGCAGGCAGGGGGGCTACACTTGTAGACTGCATGGTGATGTGATGGGGCCCTGTGTGTGCCTGCAGGACGTACAGAGAGCAGGCTGTGCTGCCTCTGAGCCAGAGGAGCATGGCCTGATGCAGCACAGGAAAGGGCAGCTGCTGAGCAATGCCTGTCTGCTGAGGTGCTGTGCTGCTGCCTCCTTCCTGGGCTGCTGAGAGGAGAGTAATTGGCTCCCTTGGTGCAGCATCCCTCCTGGTCCCTAGGTGCATGTTGTCCCCCTGAGCTTTCTGCTGCCTGCAGCAAAGGTGAGATGTCCAGTAGATTTATGTCAGAAATGCACTGTTGGTCCAAACTACAAACACTGGTGGAGCTATGACTATAGAGAAATGAGGCTTTTCAGCCCTTTTGTGGAGGTAGAAGATTAAAAAAAAAAAAATAAGGAAGGGACTAAAGAGCACTTTTCATTAGGATAATATGAGGCACGTGCAGGCTCTGCCTGCTGCTGTGGCAGTGAAGCAGGAATAACCCATCCCACTTTCCTGAAGGGCTTTGGTGTCTCTGCAGTGTCCTGGACAATTTTGTGCTTGTTTGACTTTCTGCAGTAGAAACGATGGTGCAAACCCAAGCAAACATGAGTTCATCAAAAAAGAGCTGTGGGCATTCTCCTCCTGGGCCAGCCCTGGCTGCTCACTGCTGAGAGAGGCCAGAGTCCTAGAAAGCTGCAGCTGCACAGGATGGGTGTTTCTTTGCTTTCCAGCCTGTTCTGCTCTTAGATTTCAATTGCTTCTTTTTCACTATTTGTTGTAGTTGCTGTACCAATAACACTGTTTTTCAGTGCAAAACAATCACAGCAGCCTTTCTGTGCTGCTGTGGGTTTTGCTCATGAAGACCCTGTCCTTGCCACGCGGGCCCAGGACACGCAGAAGTTGAGTGCCAAAAGCAGTTCTTCCCACTCCCGTGAGCAAAGGTCGCTATTTTCTTCACCGTCTTTAGGCTTCCCCCTGTTCGCATGGCTGTGTGGTCTCCCTGGGACTGGCACCAGGGTTAGTTTGGCAGCACATCAGCGGGGAGATCTTTATCCACCGGGATCTCACTTGGCTCCAAACAGCCCAAGGTGAAAGCCCATGAGCTCCCCGCAAAGCGAGCCTGGCTCCAGCAGGAGCATTTGTGCTCTGTCAGGAGGTTCCTGCCCACAGGAGCGTGCCCAGGGGACTGCAGCTGAGCAGGCCGGCCTTGGGGAAGCTGGGAAGCTGGGAAGCTGGCCGGCTCCGGCTCTGTAATTGGGGGAAGCAACCAGCTGCCTTTGATGTCTGAGCCGGGCTGAGCAAACCTGACAGCAGACTTCAAAGTCTGTTGCGCCGGCTCCCCTGATTATCTGTAGGCTTCTGGAACGTCCCCCAAGACTGCCAGATTATCCCTACTAATGCTGTGCTCTTCCCTGCATGCCCTTACCCTTCCTGGCACCAGCCCTTTTGCTTTCAAGGCTGCAGCCTCCATCCCTCCGTGTCCTTCTCCCCCTCCCCAGTCACAGTGGATACGTGGCAATGGCATTTCTGAGCTGGCCCATGGCTCCCGAGATCTGTGAAGCAGAGGCAGAGGAGTCATTTTTGGAGAGCTCACCTATAGCCTGCACCTCTGGACTGTATCCTCTCTCTCCCTCCCTGCCCCCAATCTGGTCACAAGAACAGGGAGCTCTCTATGGCACCAAGGTGTTAACAGCTAAGTAGGCACTATGTGCTTTCCGCCTCCAAAAAGCCTCTGGGCAGCAGGGCTCCCATCCAGGGCAGGTTGTGCAAGCCAGAGGGTGAGGAGGGGTGGGGAAGAGAGGGCTGTTTTCTCCTTGCCCCCTTCAGCCTCTGTGCTGTGACCTTGCTGCCTCAAATTGGTCTCAGCTCTTTTGCCACCTCTGCTCCAGTATTTGGGGAGCCCCAGCGTGCTTGTGTGTGCAAGTGGAGATGCAGATAGTGGGTCATTGCTGAGGACTGGCTTGGATGGGGGTGAGGAAATGCCACTGCTCTGAACAGAGGCCACAGAGCTCGTGCTCCTCTCAGAGCAATTGGCTTTCACTTGGGACGTTGCATACCAATGCCAAAACCTCATGGGGGGAACCCTTTCTTTTACAAGCTGGTTTTTTGTCTCCCAGAGCAAGCAACCTTGGCAGTGGCCGAAACCCCATCCTGTGCAAAGCTGGATTTGCCCAAGACATGGTTTGAGGTCTGGTTTCCTCTGGAAGGAGGGGTTTGTTGGTACTTTCCAGCGGGTGGGTTAGGCTGTGGCCTCTGCTGTGTTGGGTGGAAGCCAGCAGTAAATGTGAAGGCAGCAGGCAGAGGAAGCCACAGCTGCCCTGGTCTCAGGCACCCAGATCAGGTGGGGGCAATATAGCGAGACAGGGCATCTGCCTGCAGCCTCTCCCCTGTGCTTACCTAATTGCTGTTGGCTCTCAGCAGCCTGTTCCCCCTAAAAACCAACACTGATGATGCGGTTGCCTCCTTCATCCTCAACAGCTTTTTCTGTAGCATTTCTACCCTGCTATGGAGTGATTCTGCCTTATCCCCATCCCTCCTCAGGCTTCTTGCAGTGTGCCAACAGGGCATCTGGTCAGCACTTGTCTGTCCAGGAGGTTTCCAGGTCACTGTGGATGTTGCTGATTGCTGCTGTGCTCCTTTCAGTAAAGTCTGACTCCACCGTGGCTGCACTGGGTCTGGTGAAACCTTCCATGCTGCATTTTTGGGGGTGTTTTTCTGGAAAGCTTTAGCTCAAAGTGGCTGAGCAGCATCCAAGAAGAATGTCTGCAAAAGGGATCCAGGAGGGACAAGAATAGGTAGGGAGGCATGCAATTAAAGATGATCGTCACCCACAAGAAAGCCAAAGCCAGTGCTATGGGCAGCCTGACCTCCAGCCTTGTGCTGTAGAGTGGGAGATGGTGGTACCCTGCTGGAGAGGTGGCCCTGCTGCTTAGGTGCTGGCAGTAGCCATGCTGTGCTAGGGGCTGGAGATCAACAGTGGTCAATGACCGTGGCCCTGGTGCAGCACTTCAGCTCAGCAAGCCTGGTTCAGAGGAAGCAAGTCCTCGGCTCCTTGTTAGGTACAGACAGGAACCCTCTGAAGTATATCCAAGAAGCATATTTCCCCCTCACTTCCAGTTTGGTGTCATATCCAGGAAAATAGGGTAAAGGGATCTCTCTCTCCATGGATTTGGCTTCCCTGATGTTTCTAGTGGCAATGCTATCTTTGTAAGGGATTCTCTGATTCTCTTCGTTCATCCTGCCTAGCGTGTTTAATAGCCCTGCTGTATGTCTGGTTGAACTGATTTCCCAGAGGAAGACAGTAAGTTTTAGACTGCACAGTCCAAGGAAGCCAGAGCTGTTGGTTTTGTCCACAGAGCATCATCACTGCCAGTGATAGGGCTGGGCCAGGCAATCCTATTCTCCCTGGTTTCTCTATTGCAAATGTAAACAGCGACTCATGCATCATTAGAGTTGCAAGCTTGGAATTAAACTGTCCCCTTGTGTGTGTTTATCTGCACACTGACTGTCAGAAGCTCACTGAGGTTGAACTCCAAGTTTCCTTTCCATTTACTCTGTTGCTGTAGCAGAGATGCTATTCCCTCTTCCAGAGTGGTAAGCAGGTTGGCTTTCTGTCAGCAGGATCATCCCCCGGCGCACTGCTGGCAGTTGGGTTGCTCTTGAAAAGCAAACCCCTTCATCCCTTTTCTTCTGAAACAGGAGGGTTTCATCCTGCGCAGGGAACAGAAGCCTACCATGGGGTTGTAACTGTGTCCTACTTCCATAGGATGTGGGGCCCCATCAGAGGTGCTGGGGCACTCTGCTGCTTCCCAGCCTCTGCTCTATCTGCTCATCTCCTCTGAGGAGCCAGCGCATGCGTTTCAGTCCTGTGTTGCACCCTCTTCCCTAAAACAAATGCTGATCCTCTGCTCCAGTTCATTGTAGTGAGGGTGAGTTGCAGGGGACAGGTGAGATCCCACAGGGGCCTCTCTGCTTCCTGCAACAGCCCATTCTCCCAGACTGGATTTGGCTCTGGGGAGCTGTGTGGTGCTGGTGTGGAGCTGGCTAATGGAAGCACCAGCCTTGTAGTGAGGAGCCTCTACCTTCTGGCCCCTCAGGCTGTCATATGAATCAGTTTATTAAACAGGGAAAGGAGGGACCTTGTGTTTGTTTTCGTTACATGAATCTCATTCCCTCTAGGAGTCCCGTGGGATCAAGCAAAAGGACTTGTTTTACGGTTGGTTTTTGCTTGTGAATCCCTGAGCTAATTTAGTCATTCAGTGGATGCCCCAGCAGCACAGCAGGAGCAGCAGTAAGTGCTTTGTGCTGCCATCCTTTCTGGGGAAGCAAAGAAAAACTAAAAAACCTATGCCACAACCAAAACAACAGCTCTAAACAAGTCTTCTCAGAGAGTGTCCCTGGTTTGAGCCCCTCGCTTCAGAGGCTGCCCAGGATGTGCCCCATCAGCCTCCCACCATGTCCTTGGCCCCAGGCCATGCGGTGCCGATGGCACGATGCCATGCAGCATCCGATACAACCACAGGGCTTGCCTCTGGGGCTATGCCAGCAGCCTCCTGGCCTCAGTCCTCCCAGCACAGCTCCCACCCCTGCAAGCAGTGCACCTCTGGGATCCCCAGATCTGGGTGCCTACCCATGGGATGTGCTTACAGGAGAGCATTCCAGCTGATTTCTGGTGCGTGGTGATCCTTCAAGACCTGACAGGCCTCCTGGACTGGGCTGGCTGTTACAACAGAGGGTCCTCCTGCCTGTGTAGCTGATGGGTTGGTGGGGGCTACTGTGGAAGAGGCATTCCACTTGGGGTGCCCACTGCACCCTGAGGTAGACCTTCGTCAGCCATCCTTGGGGAGCACTGTGCCACCCCAAATTGTACCTATGGCATCATGCTGCTGTCTGCAGCTATGGAAAAATAATTAGCTGGCGGGAGCTTCATCCCTAGAAATCTGCCCCTGTCCCTCTCTGTTAGCCAGGAGTGAGCTGTTTCATGCAACAAAGTGGAAGTCATGAGGCAGAGGGTTAGCCTGTGAACTGCTGTCCAACGGCAAAGCCACTGGGCACCAGGCAACAGCAGCCTTGGACATCACCCTTGCAGCATGGGGCTGGGGTGCTGGCTGTCACCTCCCACAGGCATGTTACGTTGCACCCAGCTCCCCAACCTTTCCCCACCATTTTTGAAGAGAGGAAACCACCACCACAAGGCAGCTTCCTCCCAAATGCTTTCAAAATAGGAGGGCAGCTGTCGCCATCGCCTGTGAGAGCCTTCCACCGCCTCTCTGGGAGCGGACCCAAGCAGAGCTGTTTCCCATGGGGCTGGGGCAGTGCCTGGCAGCCGCCTTCCTCCTCCTCCTGGGTGAGTGTCCTGCCTGGTGGTGGTGGTGGCTTTCCTGAGGTTGGGGGGGATATAAAGCATCCCCTTGGTGCAAATGGGACTTTGTAGGTGTGTGGCTCAGCCAGCGCTGCTCTGGCTCGATGGCCGTGGGAAGAGCTGCAGTGGCATGGTCTCCTTTTGGCAGTGTGGTTTCACTGCAAAGCAATAGCCTGGACCCTCGTGGGGTTTTGGTGAGGGGACATGTGCGCCCCTGCTGTGCGGCTGCTGTGAGCATGGACAGGGTTACTTCATCTCCCCTTCCCTTGGGAGGGGGTTTCTGAGGGTTTCTTAGGCTGTGCTGCCACCAGTTCTCTTCCCTGAGCCAGTGTCTGTGGCTGGTTTTGACTCAGTGCCCACATCCGCGGGCATTTTGCTTGGTGTGCCTGTTGGGCACCAGAACAGAGCGAGTGACGCCACTGGGAGCTCTGCAGGAGGGGAGGGCGCATGGGTGGCCATCGCCTCCCCAGACCCTCTTCAGGCAGAAACAGAGGGAAGCCCTTGGTGCCTCCTGGTGCCCCCGGCCTTCAGAGGAGCTTTTGCTGGCCCCATCTCCCACATCCTCCCTGGTTTCTGTCCAGGGAGCAACTCTGCAGCACCCAGCCTGCTGGTTCCCTCTGCTACCCACATCCCTCGGCTTCTCCATTGCATGTCCTTCCCTGGCAGTGGTCAGCTCTGGCAACTGCTCCCTTATCCCTCAGCTTGTGCAGGACCCAAGCGCTTGGCCCTCTGAACTGTAACACACCACAAGCTTCGTCCAGTGGTTTCAGCCTGGTTGCTGGCTAAGAGATGTTCTCCTGCCACAAGCAGGCTTGACAGCGTTCTGGCCATGATGCTCTGGTCTCTGTCGTTTGCTTTCTAGTGTGCTAGAGACAGCAAAGTTGTTGTCAAAGTCAAAGGACTTTGCTGTTGTAACAGGACTTGTTCTTATAATTACAAGGGGTGTGATGTTGCTTGGACTTCACGCTTCAAAGAATGAGATTGCACAGCAGTTCTTTTCAGTTGTAGTTTCATGCACACCCAGACCCACTGCCGTTTTGGGTGCGCAGCTACCAGGCACCATATACCTGCAAACATCACACGTGCTGACTATTTACCAGCAGGCTTGAGCGCAGGTCAGCGGGTGGTGACTGTTCAGAAGGGACCCCTCTACCGTGTGAGGGGGTCCCACGTCACGCTGTGGTGCAAGGTGAGCGGCTACCAGGGCCCGTCGGAGCAGAACTTCCAGTGGTCCATCTACCTGCCCTCGGCCCCGGAGCGGGAGGTGCAGATCGTCAGCACCGTCGACCCGTCCTTCCCCTACGCCATCTACACCCAGCGCGTGCGCAGCCGCGGCATCTACGTGGAGCGGGTGCAGGGGGACGCCGTCCTGCTGCACATCACCGACCTGCAGGACCGGGACGCCGGCGAGTACGAGTGCCACACGCCCAACACCGACGAGAGGTACTTCGGGAGTTACAGCGCCAAGATGAACCTCGTGGGTAGGTCCTGAAAGAGAGTCCTGCTTGGTGCTGGGCAGGGGCACGGCCGGGTTTGCACTGCCTCCACGAGCACAAGAAGTGCTCGTCTCTGGGTCTCTGACAGAGGTGCAGCTGGGAAAAGTGGTGGTTAATGGGACTGGTGGACTCTTCCCGCTGTGGGATTGCTGCTACCCATGGGCATACTGCTGAGCATGTCCCCTTGCAGGGTGCTCTGGTCTTTGCCTCCCAACCAGGGCAGGGGAAGAGAGAGGAAGCCTGTCCTGTGCTGTCCCATGGCCTGATTTTAATTTCAGTTCCTGATGCAGCCACAGCATTTCACAGCTAAGCAGTTAAGAGGACAGGAGTTTTCAGGCTCAGTGCATTAGCTATTGGTGTGCTCTCAGGGTCAGGGTGTAGGACTTCACCCAGGCAGGATACTTGCATATGGAGGGAAGCGTCAGGGAATAGGGAAGGTAATGGGGTGCAGAGGCAAATGGAAGGGCTCTGCTGTGAGCCCACAGAGTTATGTGGTGGTATGGTCACAATGAGATCAATCAGCCATAGGAATAATCTCCCCATGGAAGTGGTGGACTCCGTAATGTTGAATGTTTCTAACATTCAGCTGGACAGGGTGGTGGGGCATATCATCTAGGTCATGCTTTGCCTAGAAAGGTTGGACCAGATGATCCTTGAGGTCCCTTCCAACCTGGTATTCAATGGTTCTATGATAGTAATTACCCTTGATATTCACCTCTGTATTCTCTTTATGCTGGTGTTGTACCAGCCTGCACTTGGGATTGTGAGAGGCTGGATGTTAATCTCTTTGGGGTTGCCTAATTAACACTGCTCATAGTTTGACTGAAGAGGGTACTGCAGAGAGATTCATTGTGCTTTCTTGCCTGCTGGGATTTTAAGCACTTCACACACCTTGGCATCGGCTGATGGAAGCCTTGTCAATCAACTATGCAAGATATTTCTCCTGTAATGTCAGATCCATTAGGGCCTAGCCACAGTTTCATAGTGTCCAGCATGTTGCCCACTGAGGCCAAGAGACAGTTTTCCCTCTGACCATCTGCTCTCTGTTTCTTCCCCATGCTCAGTGATCGCAGACACCCTCTCTGCTTCCATGGCACCGCAGGTCCTCACCCGCACCGAAGGGGAAGCGGTGGAGCTCACCTGTGAGGTGTCCAAGTTCACTGCCCAGCACACGCATCTCTCAGTTGGCTGGTACCATCTTCATGGAGCAGGAGAGCACCACACTGAGGAGGTCCTCACCCTCTCCAAGGACTTTGTCTTGAAGCCAGGGCCCTCTTACACACAGAGGTTTCTGTCGGGAAATGTGCGGCTGAACAAGGTTGGGAACACCACGTACAAGCTCTCCATCGCAGGAGCGGAACCCTCTGACCAGGGGCAGCTGTACTGCGAGGCAGCTGAGTGGATTGAGGATCCTGATGGGATGTGGAAGGACATCTCCCGCAAGCAAACGGGGACGACATCGCTGGTGATCATGAGCCTGGGTAAGGCCCTTGCAAACTCAGATGTTGGCTCCAACTCCTTTGTGCATTTAAGGCTCTAGCAGTAGCCTTGTCTGTTCATGCTGTCACCAGTCTGCTGGTTTCCAGGGCAGCTGGTGTTGCTGTTTATTAGACCATCCATGTGTCCCCTCCTAGTAGTTCATTTACGGCAATCAGACTGTGCTTTGAAGAAGGTGCACCGAACTCCTGGCTTACACTTTAGGAAAATGCAGTATTATGTATTTAGAAGGAGGAGACTTAGACTTGCTACCATGTGTAAGATGGATGACAATAGGAAAGCTTAAAAAACAGCCTCTTACAAGTGCTGCCCATCCTCCCAAACACCACTCTCTGACAGGCACCTACTGTTCTCTCTGCCCAGCAGCTTCCCATGGCTCTGGTCCCATGGTTCTGGGCAACCTCATCTAGTTGAAGATGTCTCTGCTCATTGCAGGGGGGTTGGACTAGATGAGCTTTGAAGATCCCTTCCAGCCCGTACTATTCTATGATTCTATGGCTCCTGGCATCTCCAAGCTCTGTGCCACATCTTCCAGGGCCAATAAGAAAAACCCTCTCTCTCCACTGCCCTGGGATGGTTACAGTGCTGTGTGTTTGCTGCCACTGATCTGAACACAAACCCTTTTCTGGCTGCAGTCATTTCCCTGCTCTTTCCTCAGCTGTGTGTGGGTAGCTGTGCCCAGATGAAGGGAAAACCTCCCTTTCCCACAAGTAAGTTCTACCTTAAAGCAGCCAAGACAAGTCTGCATCTAATTGACACCCTTTAACATATGCAGTAAAATGGGAGCAAGTCTTTCACTGAGAACCTGCCTGGGGATGTGGTGTACCCTGTCCCCATGCCTCAGGGTGGATGGAGGACGCTGCAGAGCTGGGGCTGGGAAGGAAACCGATGTCTTGTGGTAGGGTGGTGAGGCAGAGCAGGAAGCCAAAGAAAGGTAAGCGCCAAGCATCCTGCCTGTGACTCAGGGAGGCAAGGTACTGGGGGAGGGAAGCAAAGTGCAGTCTCACACTGTCAGAGTCTGATTCCTAAAACCTGGCACAGCTTTATTCCCTTTATTATACACTGTTTCCAGCAACGGCTTTCCATGTCTGCTGCTGCCTGGCAAGCAATAGCAATCAGTGAGCTTTCCTGCATCCACTTGTTTAAGAGGGTTCATCATGACCAGTAGCCAAGACCAGTGTGGCTTTGGGTACCAGTGCCACAGGATTGTTTAGAAGTAGAGAAACCTTGTCAGAGTTTAGTATTTGTCCTGTGATAGCTGTAAGAGAGGTGATAGTGGTAAGAGGACAACACGGTGGTTGTATTAGAGCTGCTGGTACTGCTGGAGGGGAAATAGCAGTGGGTGTAAGAGCCTTCCATCCTGTCAGCAGGGTCCCATGGGAGAGCCCAGGCTGCAGGGCTGAATGCCCCATCACAGGAGCAGCTGGTGACCACTCTGACCGTGGCTAACCACTCCAGTGGTTTCTATAAACCTTCCAACAAATATTTGGGAATGCAAAACATATCTGCAGCAACTGGGATTCCTGTTTGCAAACTGTTTATGAACCAGTGTTTAAATTCACAGGGTACTCTGCTTTCAATAAATTACTCAAGCCCTTCCAGTGTAACTCTGGGAGCTGCTCCAAGCTGCAGCATGTAGCCTTGCCCTTGTTAGACACAGGGGCCACTACAGCGACCCAAGGAGATGGAGTGGTGTGAGCCAGGCTGCCTGCCTGTGGAGTTGGGGCTCAGCCCTACCTCCTGCTTTTTGGCTGTGCTGCTGCTGTGTGAGGCGATGGAACAGGGGTTTGGGGCACCCTGTGGGTCTCTGCCTGCAGCCACTCAGCCAGCCCAGTGCCAGGAACCAGAGGGCATCAGTGGCAGAGGCTTTGAGGCCCTGTGAGGAAGGTGAGTCATATCATAGGACCCAGACACTGGGTCCTTACTTCAGGTGGATCTGACTGCCCGAGAGAGTCTGACAAGGAGAAGATGGATTTGTGCGCCTCATGGTGCTACCCTCTTTGTTCAGTGCCTGCTGCTTGTTGGTATGGGGGACAAGGAGGTGATCTCCACCTCCTCTTGCTTCCCTCCATCTTCCCTGTGCTGTTACAAGTCTTGATATTTCTTCTTCCTGTGGGAAATAACCCGAAACCTTTTCAGCTTGGGGAGTGTCTGTTGCCCCCATTCTGCCGCAGCCAGTGAGGGCTGCAGCATGTGGGACCAGCAGCATCAGATTCAGACAAGCAACTTGAGGGCCAGATGTCCACTCACCTTTTCCACAGACAGCAGAGTTAAAAACACCACTGAGTGATAAAGCCCTTCTGTGCCCTTCTCTGGCTTAAGGGATATTTGTCATATGAAGCAGAACAAGTCCAGGAAGTGAGGCGGAGCAGCTCCCCCAGAAAGCCGATGCCTCTGGGTTAGGATGCTTGAGCTGAGCCAGGGGTGGCTGTGACCCAAGGCCATCTTGGTGGGTGCTCTGCTGTAAAGAGGGGAGCTTAACTCCATGGGACTCTGGTGCCTTCTCTACCTGTGACTGCTGGTTAGTGCCTGGCAACTGTCTCTCCATGGGCAAAGTTTTCTATCCTGATGACTTTTCTTACGAAAACTGTTTCAATAGAGAATTCCCTCCTGTTTCCCTCTGCACGGCCATCAGTGCTGCCAGGCAGGAGGAAAGTGTGAGCAGGGCCTCCTAGCACAATCTTTACTTTTGACTGCCCACAGGTAGAAACATCTCCGTGGACATTGCTGCTGCTGCAAGTTCCCTTTCTGAAGGTGATGCCTTGCAGCTAAAGTGCATGGTGGGAGCCAAGAAGAGCAACAGCAGGCACTTTCAAGTGCGTTGGCTCCTCAACGGCGTGGAAGTGGCCAGGGTTGACCCCCATGGGGTATTGAGTTTGGAGGGAGAATATGAGGAGAGAGTGAAGCTGGGGCGGCTCCAAGCGTTCAAGCAAAGCAACACGTTTTATGTCCTCACCATCTATGAGGTGGGGCTGAAGGACAACGGCACATACTGCTGCTCTGTTTCGGAGGTGAAGACTCCTGGAGACGTTCATAGCATCCACACCACTCTGTCATCAGGCATCCAAGTCAATGTGAAGCAGAGAGGTTAGTAAATCCTAATGGCTGCTCTTGTGGGTAAAACCTGCAGTGATCCCTGACTAGGGAACACTTCAAGTCTGGCCTCATCTTGGTAGGGGCAACACACACGCTGTTTGCAGCAAAAGCACAAATGTGCCTTAAGTTTTGATAGATAATAGTAGAAAAAGCACTTGCTTCTGGCAAACATTAGCATGACAAATGCTGCAGCTCTCAACAAAGCATAAACCTTTAGCTTAGGCTTTTTGCAAGGTTTTGGGGCAAATAGGTACCAAGTGTTGGAGAGGTTGGGTCTCCCTGTGTCTTTGGTACAGAAAACTGAGCAATGCCGGTTGCTGTTCCTGAGGATCATGGGATGGACCCAGCAGAACAGGTACTTCTGGATGGGGAGGAATCATTGCCATTTGCATCAGGGTGATTTCAGGTTTTTGGAGGGATTACTTGTGAGAAACCACTCTGAGAGCTGTGCAGGAGACTCTTGGTTCTCTTGTCATAGCTGGATGATGACAATTCTGATGTAGCAGGGGCTGCCTGTTGAGACTCTATTTCATAAGTATTTCTTTATGCATCCATTTCCCAAGAAAGACATTCCATTTCTAATACCAAGATTTATCTAGTCTCCCCATTTAATGCTGTGGTATCTCTGGCTTTCTCTGAGGAGCACAACAATGTCCCCTCCCAATCGATAACCGTTTTTTGCAGAGAGCCGGATGCGCGTGTCCGTGTCCACCAGCACACCACGGGTCGTGGCAGGAGATGCCCTGATCCTGCTTTGTGAGGTGCAAGGAGCCACCAGCCCTGTGTTGGTGAAGTGGTGGCACCTGCCACCGCACCACCCGGGTCCTAGGGAGCTGGTGGCCACCATGGAGCAAGATGGCACCCTGAGCCTGGGCAGTGCCTACCGGGACAGTGGGATTCGGGGGAGCCTCCGGCTGGAGAAAGCGAGCTCTGGTGCTTTCACCCTGGTGATTCCCAACACGTTGGATGAGGATGATGGCGGGCGGTATGGCTGTGAAGTGACAGAGAGGTCCCGAGGCCAGAGCTGGACAAAGCAGGGGGAGACAGCAGTGACAGTGAGCTCCATGGGTGAGTTGGGCTGCTCTTATTTCGGGGCTTTCAATCTGGATGTGCAGGAGGCAAAGCTGGAGAAGTGGGTGGACAAAAGTCTGCTGTGCCCTGAGTGCTGCTGCTGCTGCTGCTACTGCCAGGTGACCTGGGGCTGATCAACTGGCCCTGAAATGCTTCATTTACCCCATTTCTAGCAGGGTGCTTGAGTCCTCCATGACATGGTTTCGGAGAGACAATTGGGACAGAACAGCTAAAATGTGGAGACCTCAAAGGCAGGGTCCTTCTCAGCAGGTCTTTCTGACTGTTTCTTAGCTTGAAATACAAAATACCTGTTCTAGCAGCGTAATTACTTCCAGTAATTAAGCTCAACAAAGGCACTTGCTGTGGTGTATAGTGGCCTTTGTCAGAGAGACACCCGTGGTGCTGGCATTGCATCACTTCTGCCCTCCTGTCTGTGCACAGAGCTGCTAACCTCCCCAGCACGCAATGCCCACACCATTTCTTCTTTTGATTGCTGGAATGGGTGCCGTTATGGAGAGGCAGCTTTTGGCTGTGATTTAGGGTGGTTTTCCTTTCTTATTGCTGGGCTGCATGCCCAAGAGCAATTGGCTGGTCCAAAGAGGGCAACAGCATCAGCAGAGGATCCCTGGCTCCCTGTTGCAGGGTGGGACTGGGGAGCCTGGAAGAGAGGGTACTCGGGCTTACCTGGTTGTGGGAGAGCAGGGGGTGAGGTAGGAGAGAGGCAGGGTCAGTGTGGGGCTGGAAGAGCACAGGGCAACCAGTGGGACACTGGCACTGGCAGAGGAGCAGCAGGATTGCTGGCTGAGGTGGCTGGGGCAGTGGGGATGGTCCTGCGTGGGAAGGGGGGTGGCATAAGGCAGGATTTCTGTCGCATTGCCAAAGGCTCTCTCCTCCCGAGCAGGTCTTGGTCTGCACACCACGCTGAGAAGCCGAACTGCCACTGTCAAATACGGGCAGAGTTTTGAACTCATCTGCCAAGTGAGCGCTAACTATACCCTCAAGGAGGTACCAGTGTCTGTAAAGTGGTTCTTCCAGCCCAGCGTGCCCGGTGGCCACTACCACGAGCTGGACCACAGCACCCTGGCCTGTGGGACTTCACAGCCACACTTCCAGGGGAAAGCCTTGTTGACGAAGGCTGACGCATCCTTCAGGCTGCACATCCACAGTGCGGCGCCTGCCAACAACGGGACGTACCGGTGTGAGGTGGAGGTCTGGAGGAGGAGCACCCTGCTGTTGGGGCTGCCAGCAGCCACCACCAGGTCCAATCCTGTGGGGATAAAGGTGGTGCTGCCAGGTAAGCAGCGCCACGGGTGCTTCTTCAACAGAGGTCTTCTCTTCTGTGACTTTAAATCCATCAAACGTGGCCAGGGCAACCAGGACCAGTGATGGCTGGGGTGTCCCTAGCAGGGTCACTTCCCAGGGCTGCACAAGACAGTGCTGCCTGTCCTGGTTCTTCCTCAGCATCCATAGCTCTTGACAACAGTCTTTGAGGCAGATTTGGTGTTGGGGAGCGACAATGCCTATTTGTCTGCAAATTACGCCAAGCATAGAGGGCCCTTCAGCCCACCCTCCCTGTGCCTGCTCCCTGCTGCATGGTGTCAGCTTGCCCTGCTCACGGATGGGGCTGCTGGAGGAACTGAAGGAGGTGTCCTGGCCAAAGACACTGAGCCTGTGGAGGCGGGTGTGAGAATATGTGTTTGGGTTTTATTCCTCTCTTGTTTGTTCTGCCAGCAAAGGAGACTTCTTGCTCTTTTTTCATGTGTTAAGTGCTCCTTCTTCTAATCCTTGGATTTTCAGAATCGCAACTCAGTGAACTGAAATTATGCATTTTCCATGTTTTTTAACTGATGGGTTTGCTGTAGCATAAGCTGATAACATTTCCTTCCCTTTTCAGGCTCGTTTCCATGGTGCTCTCCCTCCTGCTCTGCTGCTGCTCATTCCTCGCCCCTGCAGAGCTGGGTGCTGGGGCGCTCTGTGTTACAGCTGAGCTACAGCCAGCCAGGGGCAGGGGATCTGTGGGGTGTACTGAGGCTAGGGGTGACAACAGATAGGGTCTGTGAGCATATATTAGTCATTAAATGGCATTCAGATAAGCAGGTGTAATTGTAGAGCATCTGCACAGAGGAGACAGTAGCAGCAGAGATACTACGTTTGGCTCCAAAGGTATTGCAGCTGCAACGCTGTAAAGATGTTGGTAACTGGGAGGGCACAATGCACAGTGGGAGGTGGCTGCTGGCTCTAGTGCTGTCTCTCTCAGGCAGCATGAGCCAGCAAAGGATACTTGGGAAGGGAGAGAAGTAATTCTGGGAAGGAAGCCGGCTCTAGGAGCAATGGGATGAGGCGCAGCCATGTCTGCAGTCGCTTCGCCAAGCTCCAGCAGCAAGAGACTCTCAGTTAATTAAATTGAAACTGAAACAGAAAGCGTGTCTTGCTGTCCAAGAGGAAGATGGAGGCAGCTGCTTTGCCCTTTTTGGTAACTGATCTTTAGTGGTAGCGAGAGGAGAGCTGGAGGTGAAACAAAGCTGGCTTCATGGCGCGTGCTCTGCTTCCTCTTGAGGTGATCTCTGAGAACATAACATCAATTTTCCTCATCAAAGTCAAGTGCTTACCACAGCAATTCCTGTGGCTTCTCTCTGAGCTCTAGTAGCTTTTGCTTCTCGACTATTTTCTGCCTCTGTGAGTGTCAGGACGGACCATACTCAAGCAATAGTGTCAGCCCTCCCTTCTGTGTCCCTGAACAAAGCTCCTGGACATGAGCAGGCTGCTGAGTTATATTCCTCTGTACTGAGCTGCTGAAATTCAGAGCCAAGTGTCTTGTTTTTTCCCATGTGATAAATTCACCTGTCACAGAAACAAGGTGGCCAAGGTTGGCAGGAACCTCTGGAGGTCATCTGCTTCAAGGCCCCTGCTCAAGCAAGGCCACCTAGACTAGAGCAGGCTGCCCAGGACCATGCCCAGTGTTCCTCTCTGATGGTTTGTGCTTCCTTAGAGCTGGCTCTGGGCTGAGTGTGCTTTTAAGTCCTGAAGTCGGAAGATATCAACTTGCATTTGGTTCGTAAGTGCTCTCAAGCCTGCTTGATGTCTGTGTGCATGGATCTGATTGAATTTGCATAGTTTGCTAATTATGGTGATTGCTTTCCCATCTCTTCTGCTTTTTGCCCTTACCTGTTTCTTCAGAGCAGCAAATGCGCACTGTGAAATTCAGGGCAGCTCTTTGCTGATCCCTTGGGAGTGGCGATCTCCTGGGCTTCCCAGTGGATGTTGCTGCTGGAGCAAGGGAGTAAGCAGATACTGGGACTTGTGCAAGTCCCATTGTGGAGGAAACTGTCGACCTGTTGGTGAAAAAGTGTCTATGGAGTGTGGAGAGAAGAGGGAGCAGGAGCAATAGGGTGCAAAGAGAAAAGAGCAGCGTAAGTGGACGTCAGCAGGGAGGTTTTGTCGGCAAATTTGAGGTGGAGAAGTGTCAGGAGTCATCAGTTGGGATATTTACCATTGACCAGTCTCAAGAGAGAGGGTGATGGTCTCTGAAGTGGAATGCTTGAGTTTTGAGAAGAAATGCTTGAAGAAAGAGGACATGAGTGGACTTTATCCTGTGGTGTCCCCATTCCCAACCAGTCCCTGTAGGAGAAACCACAGCTCCCTATTGGTCCACGGTCCCTCTCCATAACCTGCTGCCATCACATCCCTTGGGGAAGTGCTGCAGAGAAGAGCATCCTGCTGAGCCTGTGGCTGAGGGCAGGGGCTGAGATGTTCTGCGGGAACATCTCAGTGTGTGTCGTCAAACTGGCACCCAGGGGATGAGCTTAAGAGAGCTTGACTGGCCCTGTCCTCCATGGCACAGGGCATCCTGCTGCTCAGCTGGTATGCAAGGAAAATGTAAGAATGGAAACTCAGCCTACATGCGCTTAAAACCCTGATGGTGTTTCATGTTGAGTCATTTCTGTTTACCCACGGTTACCCATCTGACAGAGGTGGTCTCTCAGCTGAAGGGAAACACAGGTAGTTAGCGGCCCTTTGAATAGACGGGTTCACAGCCTTTCCATCGCCCAAGGAGTAGGAAAGGTGCCACCAAGAGGTGATGTGCAGCTGGAAAAGGGTCTCAAACCAGGAGCAGCACATCAGGAGCAGCTGTGTGCCCTGCCAGGGGGGCCGAGCTGCAGGCAACACCTCAGCTCTCCTCTCCTGATACGTTTACTGCTAAATTGAACAATTGCTGAGTGTAATCACAATGGATGTTCAGGACTGTGTTATGTGGGTTTGGGTTAGTAACCACAGCAAACACCCAAGGTGGCAACTGTTAGTGAAACCCACTCAGGCTCTGTAGTCTTTCTAAGATAAGACACTTATTCACAGCCTCCAAAGTCATATGCTGGTTTTGTCACTTATGCGTGAGCCTGCTAATAGAAGCAGTGGTAGATAAACACCTTTGCTTCAGACAGAGGCTTTGTGTCTAAGCTCCAACATGGTGGCTGCCTCCATCCGATGTTCCTGCCCCATGGTCCCCCAGGTGCCTCCTCTGCTACTTCCCTGCCCAGCAGCACCCAAGTGATTCCCTGCCACAGTTCAAATGAGGGTGTGTGGATTTGCTCTTTCCCCCCTTCTCCCGCGCGCCCAGTTCCAGCATCCCTTACTGGGTCTTTGTCCTCTTAGCACCCTCTTTCTCCTTCCTCTTTCAGCAGGTCTCTCAGGACAGCCTTCCTCTCCAGCATCCTCATATTGTCAGCTGCAGCCAGCATGATGATTTTGTTTCTCCATTTTAGAAAGCAAGCTTCGGGTGGCTGCAGAAGATCACTCTGTGGAGATTGCTGGTGGTGCTGATACAGCCATTGAGTGCAGAATCGTGTTTGCCCACAATACTTCTCAGCTTGCTGTTACCTGGTACCTCCTGCCTCCTCCTCCAGCAGATGCATCTCCCATGCAAATCATAAGGGCTGACTACAGCGGTACACTGAAATACGGGGCTGAGTTCAGCTCTCCTCTACAGAAGTCCCGGTTCCTCAGCCAGAGGGTGTCCAACAATGTTTTCTGGCTGCATATACTCTCTGCAGACCCCAGGGACCAGGGCAGGTACTACTGTGTGGTTGAGGAATGGCACTGGCTTGCAGGCCACTGGTACAAACTTGGAGAGGAAGCATCAGGAAGGACCACGCTGGAGTTCAAGCTCCCAGGTGAGCAGGGGATTTTCCCTTGTATAAGTGCTGCTGGAGAAGGCTGGATAAGTTTATTATGGGGCCCCCAGTAGGCCTTCCCAAAGCCGGCAGGGCTTAGGAAAAGCAGTGGCTCCTGCGTTGGAATGAAACTTAGGGATGCAGGATGTGTCAGTGCCTCTTGAAGGGAAATAGGGAATTAGGAGGATTTACCACATCCTCCCAAACCAGACAAGCTGGTATTTTTGCTGCTGACAGATGCTGTCTAATGCTTCGTAACAAAGTGAACCATGGCATTTTCTTTTCCCTCCAACATGTGGTGTGCTTTGTTGGTTGTCAGTGCTGTGAATACAGAAAAAGCACTTTTCTGGTACTCCTGACCATCCTGAAGCAAGACACTCAGTTTTCCTTACCCTGCAGCACACTGCTGCGGGGAACAAGGCTGGAGGCTCAGCTGCTCCCTCCTTGAGCACTGCACTGCTGGGGTGCACACTGGGTGTCCCTGGCTCAGTTTTTCCCTCTCTCAGCCTCACTTGGCATATGGGTTGCAATCCTAAATAAAGCAGATCAGAGAATTCCAGCTGCCTAAATGGCATTTTGTCTAAAGGATGCCCTATTGCATATTTGGAGTGGGTGGAAGTGTTAACAGCAGAGGGTTGTGAATAGGTGGCAGTGATGATGGGGGGGGAACATCCCATGGAGCAAGGGGTCTGTGGGTGTCCTGCAGAGGCTCTTGCAAGAGGCCATCCCAATCCCCCACACTTTGCTCCAGAAGATTTCCATCAGCCTGCAGGCACGGGCAGACACATTTGTATGGCAACGCAGCATCTCTTTCTGCTCACATCCTACTCCAGGGCACGAACTGCAGCTGGAGAAAACCAACCGCAGCATCTCGGCCAGGGAGGGAGAGGAGGTGACGCTGCGCTGCCTGCTGCTGGGTGCCCGCCTGCCCGACACCCGCCTCTCGGCCACATGGTTTAGGGGCAACGAGAGCAGCCACATCAGGCCCCTGCTCACTCTCCACCGCGACGGCTCCGTCGAGTACCCCCTGGAGAGCCTGGCAGGGAGGCTGCACCTCCGCCGCCCCGCTGCCAACGACTTCAGCTTGACACTGCGCAGCGTGGAGGAGGGCGATGCTGGGCTGTACCACTGCTGGGTGCAGGAGTGGCAGCAGCAGGAAGGTCTGGGCTCTGCAAGCCTCGGCGCGCTCGGAGTACATCCAGCTCCTGACCATCCCAATGGGTAATGCTGCTGGGTGTAAGGGGCTGCTCATCCCACACTGGTTCCCCCTTAGCCGTGCTTGGGGTGTGGATAACGGCAGCTCTCTGCTGGTGGTGCTGACTGCAATGGCAAGGATGCAGTGGGGCTGGGAGGGCTTGCTAAGGGATTGCAGAGGGGGTCAGTGCTGAGGAGATCACCAGAGTTGTATTGGAAGCCAGGAAGGGGAGCCCTTTGCTATGTGCTATGGGCCAGGTAGGTGAGGCAGTGAGTCCCAGTGTTGTTGAGCTGCCAGGGCTGAAACCCAGGTGCTTAGCATTGTAAACGTTGGAGATTGTGGTCATATGAGATATCAAGTGCTCTGACTGTGAGACATGTGGTCCAGAGGGTACCATTCAGCACACTTGTGCTGCAGTGCTCTGTGGCTTGTGGGCTCTCTGTGGGACCACAGGCACAAACCACGTGCCATTGGGATCAGAACTCGTAACTGTTTTGGAGAAAAAATTCTTTTTTCTGGCAAGTCCATCTCCAGTGAGGTCTCTAGAAACAGCCTTTGCCCTCTTCGGGTGAGTTGGGTGCAAAGATAGATCTGGGTGTTTGTAGCTTCTGCAGGAACTACCTATACTGACCAATGTGGAAGAGCTCAGAGGACCCTGTAGGGCCCTCCCTTGTGCCTGCTACAGGCACAGGCAGACACAGAGCCTATTCACGTGTGTCTGCAGCTACAGCAGAGCTAATCTGGATTTAACTGCACAGGGAGGGACTGACTGCTTCATCCCCCTGCTGTTACTCTCCTGCTGTTGTCCATCACAGCTCCCTCTAGCACTCAGATTTTTCTCCTTCGTCAGCTCCCTCTGTCTCTTGTGAGCCATTACTGGTGGGTAACCACTGCTAAAATTGCTTCATAACTGCTGACAAATTCTCCTCCAATTTTTGTGTGGTTTTGACAAGTGATTTTCATGGTTTTCACAAAATCCAGGAGAAGCTGTGGCTGCCCCATCCCTGGCAGTGTTCAAGGCCAGGTTGGACACAGGGGCTTGGAGCAACCTGCTCTAGTGGAAGGTGTCCCTGCCTGTGTTTGTTTTCCAAGGGGCAATGACACAGCCATGCACAAGTACACCTGTAACCAGGAGTAACTTCAGCTGAACAAGCCAGGGCCCTGTATGACCTTCCAAAACAAGAAATTGAAGCAAATTGCATGGTTTATCTCCTCCTTCTCCTCAGGTAGCCTGTATGAATTCTTAAAAATTGATAGTTGTTGAAGACTGAGGGATAAGTGGTAAAACAATAACCTATAGAAAAACAGTAGGAGAGAGAAACTCAAACTAGCTCGGGGCCTCACTACTATTTCTTTCTTTTTTCCTCCAGAGTCAACCATTTTTTCTAGAACCTGCTTATCCCCACCAGTGCTGAACCTCATTCTATACTTACCACTGGTGCTGATCCCTCTCCTGGCCCTTGCTGTCTTCTATTGGTACTTCAAGTTCAGAAGAAGCAAGAAGGGTAACGTTACAGGAGACCAGCTGATGGAACTGCAAGGGGTTGGAGGGGTTGAGAAAACTTAGCTGGTCTGCAGTGGTGGATATAACTTGAAGGAGCAGAGCTGGACAGCTGAGGAGGACTGAGTACTCACAGAGGGGTTTGTTACCATTTTGTAGTAGTTTTTGCAATGAATCCTTGAAATCGTGTGTTTACTTCCAGTGGAATGAAGCAGCTTTGGATTACTGAGCATATAGGGTTTTTATAGCAAGTGTTCCTCCCTCCTAGGTTAGGTACCCACCTTTTTCACGCTGTTCATTGTGGGGTATTTGAGGTCTTTGCAGTATGTGTCTCCCACTGTGGATGGAAATGGTGTTATTCCTCTACAAGTACAAGGGAAAAAACAGCTCTTTTTGCACTGTGACACAAAAGTATTAAATTGCTACTCATTTTAGGTGACTTGACAAAAATCTTTGTGGCTAGAAACTAGTGGTAAAACTAGAAATGGAGTATTGGTGTTCCAGTTTAAGGCATTACACTTGCTTTTGCCCACCTTTTGCTGAGGAAGCTCTCGGACGCTGCTGTCCCCTCTTTCTGAGAGTGTCTGTGCCCAAAGAGCATCTTCTCTGAAAAGAAATGGTCTTCATCACAAAACCTGTCGCAGGAACCTGAGGACTGAGCAAGTCTGGCTGGGCCTGAAGGAAGTTCATAGGAGGGGGACCACAGCCACCCACAAAAAATGAATCCTGTGGACCAAATACAGGACTCACGTGGAATCTTGGATCCCAGAAGGAAGAAGTGGACACCAAGACATCTTGGAGATGAGTGTAAAAGGAGTTTCCAGCTCCTTCCTTTGCTAGGTCTGCTGTAGGGGAAGTCCAGCCTCTCACGCCTGGACTCTCTGTGGGTCAGGAAGCTGGGACCTGGTATTAGATGCCTTCATGTTGTACCATGTAATAAAAGTCTTGTGTTTGTGGGGCAGCTCCTCTATGCTCCAGCATCCAGCTCAGGCTCACCTTTTCAAGGCTGAGGTGCTCTGCTACCTGGAGGCTGGCTGGTGCATTAGAGGAAAGAAGATTTCAATCCAGTCCCTATAAGTCAAGGGATAGTCAACCCTTAGTTGTGCAAAGTTCAGGTTAGCTACAAGGAAGAAGTTCTTTACTGTGAGGGTGGTGAGGCACTGGAATAGGTTGCCAAAAGAGAGGGTAAATGCCCCATTCCTGGCAGTGTTCAAGGCCAGGTTGGGCAGAGCTGTGGGCGATATGGTCTGTGGTGAGGCGTCCCTGCCCATGTCAGGGGATGGAACTGGGTGATCTTAAGGTCCTTTCCAACCCAAACTATTCTGTGATTCTATGATTCTGTGTGGTCCCAGCATGTTGTAAGGTCAGGCATCAGGGCAACATTCAATGCACTGTCTTCAGACAAAAGTAGCCTTATGGAAATCGTGGCAGATATTTATGTATCTGCTTCCTCTGACCAGGGGGAGAGTTGTTAAGAGGCACCACACCTCTCTAGATGATTTGTTCATGTCCTTCACTTTCCTTACACTTAGAGAAGCTGCCTGCCCTGTATCTCAGGGAACTGGGAGGTGCGTCAGTCTCCCTCTCTTTGGAAAAGCACTTTTGGCCTAAGTTTGAAGACTGCTGCTGTTGTTCCCCTGTTCAGCCACCCCTGTCTGTACTGGCTGGCTCCAGCTTGCTCAGTCTTTCCCTGCGGGTTATGTTTTCTGGACCTTGTGCAGCTTTTCCCTTTGCTGCCCTGACCCTGGCTGTCTCTCCTGCGGTGTGAGTTCTCAGAGCCCTGCGTGGGGCTCTCCTCAGAGGTTGCCCCCTGCCTCGTGGGTTACATCCCAGTGGGATGTTTGGTTTTCTGTGTGCACGTGACAGCGTGGCTCTGCTGGTGCTTGGCTCGCAGTCAGCAGGCTCCTCTCCTGTAGACTTGCTCTCTAGCAAGTTACTTCTCCACTGTGTGTTCAGGCTGTTGACTCTTCCTATCCAGCGGAAGCACCATTTGCATGGGTCTGTTGAACAGCTTTCCGCACCAGTTTGCAAAAGATCCTGCTGTTTGTCTTAGTCCTGTTTCAATAAGGCTTTAACTCGTGGACCAGTTTCAGTCTGTTTTGACAGAGAAACAGATGCTCCCAGGACATTAAGCTCTTCCAAGTTTCATGGAAGGTGGTAGCTGGATGGTGAGGGGGCAGGCAAGTTGTCCCATCAAGGGAAGGTTGCAGTGTGAGTTTAGCCAGTTAAGGCACGTAAAAGGAAAGGAAGAACCATTTTTGACCATACACTATTAGCAATTAATCTGTGCATGTATTTAATCTACCAACTTTGTGCTGTCCCTCTATGTTTTCATTTGAATTGTTTTCTTATCTTGCCCATAATAGTACCTTGGGAGAATACTCCATAAACCTTGGTAATGTCAAGAATGTATGATGCCTACGGCTTACCCCTTCCCACAACGCTTGCAGCTTTCTTGCAGGGGAGAGTAGTAGGTCTGACATGCTTTGTTGTTCTTTAAAACAAACCAAATAAAGTTTATTTTCTTTTTTTCTTGCATTCTTCTATGTGCTTGTGAGTGCTTTGTCCCTGCATCTATGTGAGGATTGCAGTTGAGAATCAGAATCACAGACTTGTTTTGTGTTGGAAGGGACCTCAAAGCTCACCCAGTTCCAACCCCCTGCCACGGGCAGGGACACCTTCCACTAGAGCAGGTTGCTCCAAGCCCCTGTGTCCAACCTGGCCTTGAACACTGCCAGGGATGGGGCAGCCACAGCTTCTCTGGGCACCCTGTGCCAGCACCTCAGCACCCTCCCAGGGAAGAGCTTCTGCCTCAGAGCTCATCTCAGTTTCCCCTCTGGCAGGTTAAAGCCATTCCTCTTGTCCTGTCCCTACATGCCCTTGTAAGAAGTCCCTCTCCACATTTCTTGTAGGGCCCCTTTAGGTACTGGGAGGCTGCTCGGAGGTCTCCCCAGAGCCTTCTCTTCTCCAGGCTGAACAAGCAGGTGTTCAGTTTCTCCTTCTTTTAAAGAATAATTTTGCCCTTTTCTTGTCCTTGGTGTCCAACATCTCAAGTATTAAGCTGCCGCACTAAGCCAACTAACAGGCAGCTTGACAGCCCATTCTTTACATGTCTCAGGATGAACCTCATCGAGACCAGCCTGCTGCTCAAAAATCTGACTTATTTAGGTTGCTACTTATTACCAGAGTGCCGGGGAGGTAGCGTGGGACAGACCCTACCCAGTCTCCATAAGCTGTATGAGCCCTGTGAGTGACCCATCTGGGTTTGGTGTGCTCCCCAAGCCCACACTGGCCACCTCAGCACTCTGCTGCAGGTCTGTGGAGGTGTCTTTGCTGCTGTCTGATCTTCACATAAAAAGCTGTAGACTCTACTGCAGCACAAGGTTTTTGTGTCTGGTGGAGTGGGGAAGATGATGGGCACAAAGAGGAAGGGTTCTGCATCTGTGGGGTATATTCTTCTGGCCCGTAAAACCAGCAGCTTTCTTGTCACGCAGGTTTAGAGGTTTTAACGAGGGTATTTCCCTAGCATCTCCTATTTGGAAATGCAAACCAGAAAGAGAGGTCTGGTCACTACTTGCTTCTGCAATCTGGTCAGGAAGCAGAACTCCACAAGCAACAACTTTGATCATGTGCTCATCTGGGCTTTCACTTTCGTTCATTGCATTCTTTTTCCCTGTCTGTTTCTAAGGAGAGTTACGTGTTTAGAAGTGACACTGGCAGGGAGCTGAGCCCTCCTCTGCAGCCAGTGCCAGTGAGGTCTACAGGGACAAGTGGGTGCAAGCTCACTACTGCCATTGCAAACCACTCACCTCCAGCAGCAGCTTTATTTTAAAAGAGTAATCCAAGCATCATGGGGTAATTTGTCTTTTAATTGACTCTGTGCTCCTTCCCCCTGCAGATAGTGTGCCTGAGCTGCTGGGAAAAGCGAGGGGAGAGGGAAGGGAGCTGCTGCTCTGGCCTTCCTGGACCCTGCCCTCATGGTGG